>NC_090747.1:77257871-77260371 GCF_036898095.1 Palaemon carinicauda
GAGAGAGAGAGAGAGAGAGAGAGAGAGAGAGAGAGAGAGACGAAAACATGTTGGGCGAAATGCAATGATTTTCAGTTACCATGATCCAGTAAAGTACATAGAGAGAGAGAGAGAGAGAGAGAGAGAGAGAGAGAGAGAGAGAGAGAGAGAGAGAGAGAGAGAGAGAGAGTATGCATATTATGACAAATAATGGTTTTTCAATTCTACATCTTACTGATTGCGGTAGGCTACTCCACAATTCTTATGCAGTCCTGAGCAGCTGTTAATTTCAGCAATTACTCTTCATAACATACATCCTGAATGCGCACAACATAGATGCTCTATAATTTTTGTTTCACATAATTGTTGCATAATAATAAATTTACACAGCATCTTTACCTCCCTTAGCACTGTTCAACACTATCGGCCATTTCCCAGACTTGGGTTCTCAAACTTGAGTTCACCCCCAGGGGTTCAAAAGTAGATTTGTAGATTTCTAGGGGTACTTAGATGGCTAACGAAAAACAGTATTTTAGATAGTTAACTAAGCTCTCAGAGAAAGTGAGAGAAAGACGGAGAGAACTGGAATAAAATTGATTAGAAACCCATTCGTTGCGATTCTACACCCAGATAACACGCAAGAAGAATTCTCAAGAGTTGGTGAGAAACTTTAGCAAGAAAAAGTTCATTTGAAACACTTTCCCTAACCAAGTTCTGGTTTAAAATGAGCGAGATTTACCCTGCTGTACCTGATATAGTTCTGAACTCTTTGCTGATGTTCTTTATAACTATACTTATCTGTGTGAGCAAGGATCTTCAACGTTATTAAACATGAAAAATAATTATCGATCTCGGCTTAATGTGGAACATGACCTACGATTGTGCCTGTATAATACTGATCCTTAAATTGAGAAACTTTTTGTAACAAACAGGCACATCCTTCACATTGATATTCAGTATTGGTTGATAGAGGAAATATTGCTTCACTCCTACTTGTATAATACAAAGATAAAATACTTGAAATAACAATGTTTCATCTCTATGAACTCATTAAAATTTGAATCATTCAATAATACACTATGTTGTACAGTTGTATATTGAGTTAGACACTAAATTACCATTTGGTTCGACGTCACATTACTGGGGATTCGGGACTAGGTAAAGTCTATTGGGGGTGCAGATATCTATGGTTATCTTAGGGTACGTCCCTGATTATAAACGATATCTATGGATAGTCGTTCCAGGGGTTTGAACCCTGTGATACCTGCGGTAATTCTCTTGTAATCTCACTCGCAGAGATATTATACAGTCGTAAGCAGCCGAAGGGAGCTTCCATCAGGACGACATGGCTATCTCACCCAAAAATAGATTTTTCCTACGTCAAAATCCCTTTTATAACTCGAGGCTACTTTACGGGAAGATGGTTGAGAACACCTGCGATCTACCCTACGTCTTACCCTCTCAATCACAATCCTATACATAATTCTTCCACATATACATGCATGTACATATATATATATATATATATATATATATATATATATATATATATATATATATATATATATATATATATATATATGTATATATAATTATACAGGGTGTCCCAAAATAATGTATACACTCTTTGGATGGTTACAACTTTTTCTTTTTATTGATATCAACGTGGAAAAGAGATTCACAGAAGAGAAACAATGCACATTGAAAAAGTAAGGATATTTGGGTCAATCTGAGAATGTTAAAAAAAAAAATTGTTTTCCACGTTAACATCAATAAATTGAACCAGTTGTAACAATCCAAAGTGTATACATTATTTTGGACACCCTGTGTATATATATATATATATATATATATATATATATATATATATATATATATATATATATATATATATATACACTATGTATATACAAAATAAACAACAAACGCAGTGGTTTCTGGTCCACTGCAGGACAGAGGCTTCAGACATGTCAAATCATGTCTGGGGTTTGACCAGTTTTCATTACCACGGTGGCCAGTACGGATTGGTGATGGTAGGAGATTTTCGTCTGATCACTTCCTGCAAACCTACCTAGTATGGGTGACCCTGACTAGTAGAGCCTTGCTGATCATGACGTTACGCAAACTCTTTTACCACGTTAAGCGTTAAGGTCTCTCTCTCTCTCTCTCTCTCTCTCTCTCTCTCTCTCTCTCTCTCTCTCTCTCTCTCTCTCTCTATATATATATATATATATATATATATATATATATATATATATATATGTATACATATATATATATCCCCCTCTCTCTCTCTCTCTCTCTATAACACACACACACACACACACACACACATATATATATATATATATATATATATATATATATATATATATATATATATATATATAAAGGTAATAGGTTGGTCAGGGCACCAGCCACCCGTTGAGAAACTACCACTAGAGAGTTATAAGGTCCTTTGACTTGCCAGACAGTACTACATTGGATCCTTCTTTCTGGTTACAGTTCACTTTCCCTTTGC
>NC_090747.1:77265371-77267871 GCF_036898095.1 Palaemon carinicauda
CTAAAGGTCTTGGAACATGTGCTACCCTTCTTACAATCTCCTATGCTGTACAGAAATCCCTTGATTGTGGTCAGGAAGTTCATATGATTGGTCTAGACTTTAGTGCTGCCTTTAGTCGTGTTAATCATGACACCCTTGTTTTCAAACTCAAACAGTTGGGAGAGGGTGGGTCGTTTCTAAACATCATTGTTGAAGTTTTAAGTAATAAGTCATGAATTGCTGCTGTTGATGGGCACCATAGTGAGTATAGGAATGTGATATCTGGTGTTCCTCAGGGTAATGTACTTGGCCCATTACTTTTCATATCATATACACCTGACATGTGGTTTGGCATTGAAAACAGGCTTGTTGCATATGCAGATGATGCTACACTCTTTGCATCAATTACATCTCCTGAATGTAGATATGTGGTTGCTGAATCCCTTAATAGAGATCCAGCTAAAATTAGTGTATGGTGCAAATTATGGAGCATGAAGTTGAATCCTAACAAAACTCAAAGTATGAGTGTATGTAAGTCAAGGACAGTGGCTCCTAAACATCCAGATCTCAGCATTGATATAATGTTTCTTTAACACTGTAAGATGCTTTTAAAATTTTTGGTGTGATTCTCGACAGCAAATTTAGTTTTGAAACACATTAGGTGTATGTCTTCTTCAATTGTACAAAAAATTGGCTTATTGAGAGTCTTTCAAGATTATTGGTGATCAATCTATTCTAAAGAAGTGCTTTAATTCTTTCATTTTACTTTGTTTCGAGTATGTTTCTCCTGTCTGGTCTTCAGCTGATGATTCTAATCTTATTTTGCTGGATAAGAACTTAGGGTATACTAAATTTCTTATTCCTGATCTAGATATTAATCTGGCACCATCGGTCAATTAGTTTGTTATTCATGTTGCATGAGATTTTTCATAATTCTGACCATTCTTTACAATCAAATCTTCCCGGACAGTTCCATCCTCTTCGTTATACTAGGCATGCGGTTAATCCTATTAGTCATGCCTTTTCCATCATGATGCTCAATACTTTACAGTATTTTAGAAGTTTTATTCCAGCTGTGACCAAGTTATGGAATGACCTTCCTAATTGGGTAGTTGAATCGGTAGAACTTCACAAGTTCAAACTTACAGCAAAAGTTTTTATGTTGAACCGGCTAACATGCATATTTTTATAGTTTATTTGTGGAATTATCAGTTTTGGTGTTGTTATTGAAATGTTTTCTTTTAGTTGTTCATTACTTCTCCTATCGTTTATTTTCCTTATATCTTTTCCTCACTGGGCTATTTTTCCCTTTTGGAGCCATGATTTTCCAACTAGGGTAATAGCTTAGCTAGTAATAATGATGATAATAATAATAATAATAATAATGATAATAATAATAACCACCTCACCCTCCTCTTCATACAAAGTTGTTGCAGCTCCTGCAACCCCAAGACCTTCTATCAATGTCTCAGCAGGACCAAATCACAATGGTGACTTAATCTACTCCTTAAAGGACTAGGAAAGTCCCTCCTTTCTACAGACACATCATCTTTACAACAGTTAAATCTAGCTACAAGACTAAGGAAAGCTGTTATCTGTAACTATCCTGTTTCGATGCAACTTGACCCATCCTTTCACTCGACTACATTGCTGATGCTCACCGCTACAAAAACAGCTCTAATGCTCCTACGAGTAAAGTCGTAGCTACCTTCAAAGGAAACGTTTCTTCAAGTTTGAACCTTGGGATTTGGAGTGTCTTTCCTATTGAAGAATTCATACCAGAACCTCTTAGATGGTTAAAATGTCATCACTTTGTGCACCACTAAAACGACTGCCAAGGCAACACCCTCTGTGCCATTTTCAGCCAGAAGCATTAGGCTCGGAACTGCATCAATGTTCACAAAGAAAGGAGAACCACTCGTCCAAAATATCCCTACTTCTCTCTTCCACACCATGTTTGGAGCAAAAGATGCTCAGCAAGACTGCAGAGGATTGCTACAAGAAAGAAAATGCCACTTGCCAAGCCCTCAGTCCCATCATCCAGCCAACGACTGCCACCTAAGCCTCTAAGAGTTCCTCCACTGTTCCGGTTCTTGTTCCAGCTCCTGATCCTGACATTCCTGCCTCATCAGTGAACTCAAAGTCTAGTGAACCCATCTGTACTTGAGATCAAAGTGCTACCTAAACCTCCTACCACTAATCCTCATCCCTCCTTACCCCCCCCGCCCCCATCCTCTAACAAGCTTGATGAAATGCCAGAACCCTTTACCTTTGAATCCCTCACGCAAATCATCATTAAAATTACTTCAGAAATCTTAAGAAATTTCAAGGTACCTTTCAACTCTGAAAGCCTCAGTCAACAAGAAAAAAAAATTCAAAAAGACCCTTTCCCTTTACTTACCCAGAAAGTAGAGATTTCTTATAATAATAATAATAATAATAACGGCTTGTTCTCCTACTCATAATGCTTCCTCCTCCTCTCCCAGTCTCTACTACTTACTAGGAACTTGTTACTATAACA
>NC_090747.1:77272871-77282871 GCF_036898095.1 Palaemon carinicauda
AAGGGATTCACCAACCCCAGATCTACATTCAGGGGATGGAATTGATGCAAAGAGAGTAGCATCATCTGCATATGCAACAAGCTTATTTTCTAGGCCAAACCACATGTCATGTGTATATAGTATGAAAAGTAATGGGCCAAGAACACTACCCTGTGGAACACCGGATATCACATTCCTATACTCACTATGGTGCCCATCAACAACTACTCTTTGAGATCTACTACTTAAAAAATCAATAATAATGCTAAGAAACGACCCACCCACTCCCAACTGTTTCAGTTTGAAAACAAGGGCCTCATGATTAACACGGTCAAAGGCAGCACTAAAATCAAGGCCAATCATACGAACTTCACGACCACAATCAAGGGATTTCTGTACTGAATTGGAGATTGTAAGAAGGGCATCACATGCTCCAAGGCCTTTACGAAAACCAAATTGCAAACTAGGGAATAGATGATTACCTTCAGCAAACCTATTAAGACGTTTTGCCAGAAGACGTTCAAAAACTTTAGATAATATGGGAGTTATGGAAATTGGGCGGTAATCAGTGGGACTTGAGCTACCACAAACACATTTACATAGAGGAGTAACATTACCAATTCTCCAACAAGTGCTAAAAGCTCCTCTTCTTGCTAACTTGCGCAAAATAACAGATAACTTTGGAGCTAAGAAATCTGCTGTCTTTATAAAAAACAAAGGAAAAATACCATTTGGGTCTACACCTCCATAAGCATCAAGGTCCATCAACAGAGCTTTAATCTCACGAGATCGAAAAGCTAAACTAGTTAGTTTAGCCTCAGGAAAACAGGAATAAGGAAGTTCAAGTTTTTCATTACTCTGTTTACTGTCAAAAACATCAGCCAAAAGGGTTGCCTTTTCCTTTGGACAGTGAGTGACTGAGCCATCTGGTTTAAGTAAAGGAGGAACTGCTGCATCTACACCAAAGAGTGCAGATTTAAGGGTAGACCACCATTTATGTTCCTGAGTTGTACCAGAGAGGGTTTCTTTTATGATTAAATTGTACTCCTTTCAGTTGAGGCATAAACTCTCTGAGCAAAAGCTCGAAGCTGAGTATAGTTGTTCCAGGTCAAATCTGATCTGTTACCCTTCCAAAGGTGATAGGCCTCCTGCTTCTCCAAATAAGCACGTCTACAATCATCATTGAACCACGGTTTGTCCTTCATTCGGTACCTTAGCACACGAGAAGGGATACGCCTATCAATTATGTTGACTAGATTCTCATTCAAAGAGACAACAGGATCTACACTATTATATAATTGTGACCAATTCAAGCACAAAAGATCATGCAAAATCCCATTCCAGTCTGCTTGGGATTTCATATAAATTTTACAGGAATATGATATATCAGGGACAGGCTGCTCAGTCTTCACTAATAATGAAATCAAGGCATGATCAGAAGTCCCAACTGGAGAATCAACCTTACTAGTTATAACGCCAGGGGAGTCAGTGTATACGAGGTCCAAGCAATTACCAGACCTGTGAGTAGCTTCATTTATGATTTGCTCACAGCCTGATTCAGAAGCAAAGTCTAAAGCTCTTAAGCCATGGCGATCGGTAGGAGAGATAGAACTTAACCACTCCCTATGGTGAGCATTAAAATCACCAACAAAGACAAAAGAAGCCTTTCTATCATCTTCTTGTATCTTAGCCATAATGGTAAGAAGACAATCGAAGATAGAATCATCCATGTCTGGATTCCGGTAGATCGAACACAAATAAAAGTTGTTATGCCTGCCACAAACTTTTATTACCTGAATCTCATGACATCCACATTGATAGCAGGACTTATGAGAAGCAGGGTACTCGGTCCTAATATACACCGCCATTCCCCTGGCCCTAGGAATGGCATCACGTTTCAGCATTATTGGCTTCTTAAAACCAGTTATAAGGAGCTCAGATGAGTGCCTCATATTAGAAACCAAAGTTTCTGAGCACAAAAGAATATCATACTGTCTGGACGCAACTGTAAGGTCTTGGATATTTGCATGAAGACCACGAATATTGCAATACAGAAGACGACATTGACAAAATCTAGGACGTACTGGTCCCGGATTTTGCTCAATGTCTCCAGACAGCATAAGAATTAATAGAAATAAAAAAGAGACATCATACTTAAAAACTAGATTAACAAGAATTATAACAAAAACAATATGTACAGAATAATAAAAAAAGTGATTGATGATACCCATAGACTATAGTAAAAAGTCGGAAAAGCTGGTCAACATGGAGGAGCCGATACACCATGCAAGGCTAAATACCCTCCAGGATAGCCACTTCAACTGAAGGGAGGACAGTAAGGATGGTTTTGAGAAGAAAAAATCAGAAAAAGGAAAAGACAACCTCTTGATAAACCACCAGGCATCCATGGCCCTTCTATTAAGCCTGCCCAACACACCATTTCAAAAAAAAAGAGGAAGAAAAAAAAATAAGATAGAATAGTGTGCCCGAGTGTACCCTCAAGCAAGAGAACTCTAACCCAAGGCAGTGGAAGACCATGGTACAGAGGCTATGGCACTACCCAAGACTAGAGAACAATGGTTTAATTTTGGAGTGTCCTTCTCCTAGAGGAGCTGCTTACCATAGCTAAAGAGTCTCTTCTACCCTTACCAAGAGGAAAGTACACTGAACAAATTGCAGTACAGTAATTAACCCCTTGGGTGAAGAAGTGTTAAGTATCTCATTGTTGTCAGATGTATGAGGAAAGACGAGAATATGTAAAGAATAGGCCAGACTATTCTGTGTAAGTGTAGGCAAAGAAAAAATAAGCCGTGACTAGAAAGAGGGATCCAATGCATTACTGTCTGGCCAGTCAAAGGATCCAATACCTCTCTAGTGGTAGTATCTCAACGGGCGGCTGGTGCCCTGGCCAACCTATTACCTTGTGTATATATATATATATACACAATATATATATATACATATATATATATATATATATATATATATATATATATATATATATATATATATACGTATATATATATATATATGTATAAATAGAGAGAGAGAGAGAGAGAGAGAGAGAGAGAGAGAGAGAGAGAGAGAGAGAGAGAGAGAGAGAGTTGAATAAAAAAAACGAAATTTCACATGATTTCCATTGTAATATTCCCGTTCTCTTCATATTATCATAAACATTATTATAATTTAGATCTTATTATCATTAACATTATCATAATTCCTAATGGTATATTTCTTATTATAACAATATTTCAATGGTCACGGATTTTAACTAAGTAAATGGTCATCAGTAACACCCCTGATCCTCTGAAATAATCATATATGAAGTTATGTGCTGAATTTGTTAATATTATTGATAGCAATAGCGAATATCTATATTTCATAACAATTAAATAAACGCCATATAATATACCATAAAATTCGTTACATAATTTAATAACCAGATTCTTAATAGAAAGAAACTTGAGAGGAATTCAGTAGATAGCAGACCTCCTACGCGGCAGCATATTTCTCGATCTTGACCTTGACCTTCGACCTTAACATGTATATAATTGCCATGGATTTTCATACACTACAATATGAACCAAATTTGAAGTCTGTGACAACGATGTCCAAACTTATGTCTGATTATGTGAATTGGACATTTTGCTTAACCGTGACCTTGACCTTTGACTTTAACCTTCTAAAATTTAATCATTACCAGCTTTTTACATATCAGTTAATCCCTGAAAGTTTCATTACTCTACGATAAAAATTGTGGTCAGGAAGGTGTTATTTAACAAACAAACACAGAAAAGGGGATAAAACATAATGCGTCTAAGCGTGCCTACACTTTCACATTCACGTAAAGTGTATTCATACGTCTGCCCTTTGTATGGATGACGAAGCCATAAGTAAACAACGGCCGTTTGAAGGATCATGAAGTACTATTGGAACTTCATATTATTGTGTTTTTCACATTTTGAAGTTCCCCGGTCCACATCGTCATTTTGTTTAGTAAATTACTCTGTCAGAATACCCGTGAATGTAGTAAATTATTTTGTCAGAATACCTGTTAGTATTGTAAATTATTTTGTCAGCATACCCGTAATTGTAGTTAACTATTTTATCAGATTACCTAAAATTCTAATAAATTATTTTGTCAGAATACCTGTAAGTGCAGTAAATTATTTTGTCAGATTATTAAATTATTTTGTCAGAATACCTGTTATTGTATTAAATTATTTTGTCAGAACACCTGTTATTGTATTAAATTATTTTGTCACCATACCCATAATTGTAGTAAATTATTTTGTCACCATACCCATAATTGTAGTACATTATTTTGTCACCCTATCCATAACTGTAGTACATTATTTGGTCAGCCTACCCTTAATTGCAGAAAAATTATTTGGGCAGAATTCCCGTAATTGTAATAAATCATTTTGTCAGCATACCAAGTGAGGTAAATTATTTTGTCAGCATACCCATGGGTGTAGTAATTTATTTTGTCAGAATACCATTAAGTGTAATAAATAATTTTGTCAGAATACCTGTAAGTGTAGTGAATTGTTTTGTCAGATTACCCATAACTGTAGTAAATAATTTTGTCAATGAATACCCATAACTGTAGTAAATATTTTGTCAGTGAATACCGAAAAGTATAGCAAGTTCTTTTGTCAATTAAAGTATTAAATTATTTGATCAGAATTCCCAAAACTGTAGTAAGTTATTTTGGCAGATTACTTGTAACTATAGTAATTATTTTGTCAATGAATACCGGAAAATGTAGAGTTATTTTGTCAATGAAAGTTGCAAATTATTTTTTTTAGAATAACCATAACTGTAGTAAATTAGTTTGTCAATGAACACCCGTAAGTGTAGTAAATGACTTTGTCAATGAATATCCGTTAGTGTGGTAAATTATTTGGTCAGCATACCAGCAAGTGTAGTAAATCCTTTTATCAGAATACCCGTAACTGTAGTAAATTATTTTGTTGATGAATACCCGTAACTGTAGTATATCCTTTTGTCTGAATACCCGTAAGTGTAGTAAATTATTTTGTCAATGAATGCTCTAAGTTTAGTAAATCATTTTGTCAGAGTACTAGTAAGTGTGGTAAATTATTTTATCAATGAATACCTGTAAGTGTAGTAAATAATTTTGTGAATAAATACCAATAAGTGTAGTAAATTATTTTGTCAGCATACAAGTAAGTGTAGTAGATCATTTTACCAAATACCCGTAACTAGTATATTATTTTGTTGATGAATACCCATAAGTGTAGCAAATCATTTTGTCAGAATACCCGTAAGTGTAGTAAATTATTTTGTCAGCATATCAGTAAGTGTAGTAGATCATTTTACCAAATACCCGCAACTGTAGTATATTATTTTGTTGATGAATACCCATAAGTGTAGCAAATCATTTTGTCAGAATACCCGTAAGTGTAGTAAATTATTTTGTCAATGAACACCTCAAGTTTATTAAATTAATTTGTCAGACCACCAGTAAGTGTAGTAAATTATTTTGTCAATGAATACTGTATGTGTAGTAAATTACTTTGATAGAACCTGTAAGTGTAGTAAGTTATTTTTTCAATTAATACCCGTAAGCTTAGTAAATCATTTTGCCAGAACCTGAAAGTATAGTAAATTATTTTGACAATGAATACCCTATGTGTAGTAAATTATTTTGTCAGAACTGTAAGGACAACGTCCTACAACACTTGCAGCAATATTATCAACTTAGTATATATTTTGCTGTACATATTTATTCAGTCAGGCGCAGAATCATCTACCCTTCATTTCTATATACATTTCATTATTATATGTCAAGTGTGGGCTTTCATATTTATTGTAATGTTAACTGCAGAAAACACAAATGCCCAGCATTTTTCACCTGTTCGCGGTCAGTCAGTTGCCTTGCTACACTGTCGTCTGTACAGGTCAATTTACTTTGCCCGTTTCGGAAATAAAACATCACTCGTCTATGGTCTGTCATCTCGAGCCCTCACAACTGGTGACCCCAGAGTGACCTTAACGGACTTACTATGGCGATTTAAAAAAAAAAAAAAATCGTTAGGGCTCGCGACTCTATTCACCTCAACGCCATTAACGCGCAAGTTATTTTGCGTTTTGGCATCGGCAAAAGTTTGCCACGGAGTTTCCCTTAACAGACTTACAATGGCGATTTCGACAGAAATCGTTTGGGCTCGCAACTCCACATAACCCAACGCCATTAAATGACTAATTACGGCGAAAATCAGTTTGAGTTCTAGCGTTTTCAAAAACAGCTTGTGCCACGGCAATTAACGACTACTCTACTGCTTAGAATTTCTACTCTATTAGCAGACTTAATACGGCTCACTACTGAGTTTCGGAGTGTGGGGCCATATGCTTGCAGTCCACCCGTTCACTGATTGTCCAGCGGGCAGGTGTGCTGGTTGGAGAGGGTGAGCAGGTCTCATACGAGGATCCCTGGGACCATGTGAAGCTTGTTTCCCCGAGGAGGTCCTGTGGAGCATGGCATCCTGACTGGCCTTATGGCACTTCTCCATGGTCTCTTCCACAAGGTGTCCCAGGAAGAGGGACTCCCCTGTGACCATGAGTTCCTGAGAATAAAAGCTTCCCTGTCCGGCATCTTCTTGAGCAAACGGGACAGGACAGTATCCCTCCTCCGAAGGATCTAGTTGGCCCATTGGGTGAGAACCTGTGCCATCAGGAAGTCTACTGCCCTACAGCTCTCGGAACTGTTCCCTTTCGGCATCAGAGGTTAGATATTCCATGGTAAACGAGGACACTGCTGCCATCCATAGATCCAGCCAGGAGGTAACTTGAGAGGCTGACCAGGCCGAGGACTCATTGGAGGTGGCTTCTTGTGAAGAGAATTTCATACCCCCGCTTAACATCTTTTCTTCCAAAACCCCGTGGCAAGAGGAAGGAGCTTGCTGGAGCTGTGTGACCGGAGAGAATTCTTCAGACCTGCGATGGCCCCATCTAGGGCAGCAAGGGCATGAGAGGTGGCCTACGACAAGTGCAGGGTCAGAGGCTGTCTGGATTCTACTGGGGCTCCATACAAAATCTGCACCTGCAAGATGCCCTGCTGAACGGTTGAAGGAGATGGGTTGGGGATGTCACTGTACCGAAGTATCAAACCGATGACCCTTCTGAAAACAGAAGCCTCATCCAGATATGGGTGGTCCCACACTGGTCTGGAGGAGTCCCCTTTCGAGGCATCTCAATAAACACTGGTCTCCCTCCGAGGCAAAAATTTCCAGGGCGGCGGTGAAGAGGGGGTAGCGGAACGTTCCCGGGAGTGGGACCCAATTGGCGAACGACGTCCACTGGAGGAGACTTTGGGCCAGTACGGATGTATCGGAGCAGCGCCAATTATGGAGTTCCGAGGTCGGGCGGACGGAGCAAGACGGGAAGAGGAGAGGTTTCTTCGCTACTGGGTCCCTCCAATCCCGGGAAGGATGTCTGTGCAAGGAATGGAAATGGCCATGGTCCCGCCAGTGACCGCTACTCCAGCTACGCCGACGACGATCATGGGTGGATGGCGACAAGTCCCTATAAATACCACCGGCACAATATTTCCTGCCTGAGGAAGTGATCTCGAGAGAGGGGGACCTTGATGTTCCCTCTTCTTCCTCCTCTGAACTGCCTCCTCCATTCAAGGAGCGGAATCCCCTACGGTCCGGACTGGGACCTGGGGAGGTTTGGCCAGTCGCTTCTTACTCCCTAAGGGAGCACGGGACTCACAGTCCATAGTATGTGATGCCTTGGTTGTAGAAGGCCAGAAAGACTGGACGTGCCTCTGGGGTGATCTGGCCAGTTGCCAGTCTGGGGAACTCAGGAAACCCACTTGAAACAGCGAAAGTCTTACGCGGTCTCGGGCGACCACCTGGTGCCCGGGAGCGGTGATGGCGCATAGTTTGCATCGGCCACGTGGGCCAATATCACGCCATCGGGAAGCGAGGAAGTCTCTCGGGCCAAGGGAAACACGCGGTCTAACGGAGAGGCCGTAGGCAGCGAGGCAGGTGGTCTGGACGGGTCACGCATGGTTTCTGATGCAATCACCGGGTTCACAGCCATCTGTGAGGGGAACACATTGGAACCTCCATCCCCGACCAAACATCTGCTGGGAGAGGTCCCCCAAAACTAAGTCAGGCTGAAACTGCTTGGAAAATGTCCTCGATGGAGATAACAGGAACAACCACCAAAGTCCCTGCCAAGGGAGCACTTCCTGATGCATAGCGCTCGCCGGAAGCCCCTGAAGAAGAAGGAGAAGGCACAGGACGAGCGGGACTCAAACTTTTTGAGGAGCTGGAGGCAGCCCTTGAGTTATAACTCTTCCTCACTAATGACCAGTCCTATTTCGTCTTCTTCTTTAGCTTGGTGGTCATTAACTTCCACTGGAAGTCAAGCCAGTCCATGCACTCGGGGCAAATACCTTCCCGAGAACAAAGATCACCTTGACACAAAGAACACAAATCAAGGGGATCTATATCTACGTACGGAAGGAAGGTGCCTCATGCTTTCCCTTCTACACCTAGACACCTACGCTGAAAACACTCACTTTCCATGCTGAATGGTAATGCACAACCAAAACATACACACAGGAAAAAACAGGGGAGACAACACGAGTAACAAAACACTGATAAGAATCCAGTTAGAATGAATGAATGAATGATTTAAAGTTTTCAGGCATCCTGACATCTAAGGTCATTGACGCCGGTAACATTTAATTTATGTATACAAAGTAAAAAATGAAATAAAATAAAAAAATTAAAGAGTATTCAATTAAAATCATAAAAATTGAATGTCATAAAAGTTAAATATTTTTCAGAAGACCTGCTTCTGAAAGAAATCTAAAAATGCCACTTGCATGATAGGACACATCATTTCCAAGAATCTTGGCAAGGATGAACCTGCCAATCCAGTTAGAACGAGAACGACCGCACGCAAGGGTGACCAGGAGTGTAAGGGAATTCAATGGCCAGATCTCAACTCGAGCTAACCTCCGTCATCCTGGCAAGGGAGAATTGGGATTTTTTTTGGGGGGGAGGTCTATACAGAGTTTTTCTGGTCGGAACTGGGAAGATCCCAGGATTACACGGGATACGATGCGATATACGTATCTTTTGGTACGGTCATGAGAATTCTTTATGAGAGCTGTTTCATCGTATTATTTCTCTTAAATGCTACATTAACATTGAAATATTTTTACATTTGGGGAACTACATTTAAAGTGTTATTGTATAGCTATACAATTAAGTTTTTTGTATTATACTATTCTCCGTTATTAATCAAAAACATCTTTTCTGCTGTTCTTAATGCAACCGCTAATACAATATAAGGGTACTTTAATTTCTTGCCTACTGTAGTTCTAATCTCGTTTATTTCATTATATCCGGGAGATAGGAGATCATTTGCAGAATTAATCATATATTGTTTTTCGGATTCTTTTTTTTTATTGATCGGTTATGTTTCACTTGCTTGAGAACATTAGAAAGTATCATCAACATCAGCACAGTGATAGCAATCTTCCCAGACGGTCCACTACATACCTATACACGTGGTATACAGCCAAAACAGATACAAAGACACAGGTGTAAGCTAAACCTAACTGTTATGACTGAAGTAAATAAAACATGGAATACTCCTATATATGTCTGAAATGATGGGCTTTCAGCCAGAAGCCCAGAGTCCTACCCCAAGGATTGGGTCTCCCCTGGAATCCAATAATCCAACCCTGGGGAATAGTTCCATCAAAGAAGTTCAAACCATCTTCAGGATGGCTGAGGTCATCCAGTACTCTCACTCATAATTCCTTTCAGCAGTTTTAGGATTCCTAAATAATGCGAGTCCAATAAGTATATTAATTTGAGAGCAGATCTTTTTGTATATCTGCAAAATCCCTTTAAATGTTCTAAAATTCTTATAAAATTCCACTTCAAATCCATCACATCCTGGGGACTATTTATCATTTATTTTATTCCCTGATTCACATAACTCATCTGCTCCAAAATCCTTTTTA
>NC_090747.1:77287871-77315371 GCF_036898095.1 Palaemon carinicauda
TCGAGGCTGATGCATAGGTGATATAGATGGACCTCTTTGGACGGGGAGAATATTAGTATGTCATCTATGTAACATACGCAGAAGGCGAGATCTTCTAAGAATCCATCAATGAGTCATTGAAATGTGGCACCTGTATTACAAAGGCCAAAGCTGTAGTACTAGTAATTAAAAATATGTGCTGAAGCGAGTGGTGATGGCAGTCTTGAGGATGTCTTCTGGGTTTGCGGCCACTGGGTAATACCCTTTCAGGATCGATTTATTTTGAGTTATCTGGCCCATTCGGGAGGTCGAGGGTAGAGAATACTTTAGCACCATGAATGTAGGTGGTGATGTCTACAATGTTGGGGAAGGGGTAGTAGTCTGGTTCTGTTTGCATGTTAATATGCCTGTAATCCTTACAAAGGAGTAGGGGTCAAACCTTCTCAGGATGATGTGATGGGGCAATAACCATGGACTTGAGACCTTTTGAAAAAGGTCAATTTCTTCCATATAAACAAATGTGTCCTTTGCAGCCGCCAATTGGTCTGATGCCAAACATCTGAATCTTACAAACAATGGGAGCCCCGATGCTTTGATATGGCAATAAATACCATGCTTCTCATTAACCGTGGGCATCTGGCGTAGTTCTGCAGGGAAGACTTCAGGATATAAAGTTAGGGGGTGGCTGTAGGTATTTGTAAGTGCGGTGATGCAGAGATTAAGGTCAGAAGGAACAGGTGATAAAGGTGTGCACGAGTATGAGTTGGCATTAACTATGCTTTGATGTGCGACATCAACCAAGAGATGGAAATGGGTGAAGAAATCCACACCGATGAGAGGCAGTGCAATGTTGGCAAAAATGGAATTCCACCAATACAGGGTGGTTATAAACGATAGTGTCAGCATTTCGTATCAAATTCGTTAGCAGACACCAAGCAGACATCAGCAGTGTTGGAAAGATGGGGTTACACCCTTTAGAGGGAACGTGCCAGAAAGGAAAGAATCTACCAGAAGGCACACATTAGATCCTGAATCTTGCAAAAAGAACAGATTAGTTAACCGGGAAGCCCCTACCACAGGCAATGGCCCACTTACATGTTTTTACCATTGATATTCGGTTGCATCACCCCAAATCATGAGTGGTAGTAGCATAACTAAGGCAAAGGGTGTTATCCTGCGGCTGTCGAGGACATTAGTTGAGGTGTGGGGTGGGGTGGAATAGGTGGGTGGTGGGTGGCTTTATCGCTGCCCAGACCCAGGTATGTCATGAGGTGGACGTCGATGTCCCACACCATTCTCCTCTGCTTCAGTTGGCGTCTTATAATTTAGTTGTTCCCTTCATCAGGAATGGAGTTGTTCACAGAGTTTATGATAGCGGGGAAGAGGCTTTCTACAAGGGTGTCGACTCTCATCAGGTCCTTCATGGACAAGGTGCTGACATAAGAATAGGGAGCGAAAGTGGGTAGTACTGATCATTTCCCGGAGGGTTATTGTCACCTTTTGATCCTCCAACGGTTGTTGAGAAAGCTGAAAATTTTGGTCACACGGGTGACTGGCGACGGTGAGTATTGCACCAGGCAGAATGATATGAGAGCATCATACTATATTGTGGCGTCCATTTGCTCACAGCTAGTCAAGAGATTTCTAGGAAGGTGCCATTTGGGGATCACCGCAAGGATGTAGTTAGCTTCGCTGTTTGAGCAGGTCATGCGCTTGGTGCGTAAGTGAATCTTGGTGTTAAGAAACCATACAAATGCATCTCTGTTGGCAAAAATGTGAGCCTCACTGTAACAGCATGGACAGATGAATAGAGGTCGGTGGTGGTCATCATAAGAAGATACAGCAGACAAAGCAGTGAGCTGGTAGGTGGGCTGGGTCACCAAAGGTCACCAAAGTAATGGGAACAGAGGGGAATTGATACAAAGATACCTCCCAAAAAATTATAATTGAAGACAATACTGGTATTTATTGGCACCCAAGAGGTCACATATTGGTGATAATTGCATGTTTACATTCGACGGCTCTTGCCAATAAGGTTGACTTTGGCATGAAAATAGATAACAAGAACAGAATAGTAGAGTTGAAATTAGCTTATTACTGTACATTAAACAAACTTTTGAAACAGAGTCTGATGACAGTTGCAATGTTAAAGAACACGTAGATAGGGCATCCTTCTTAATTTGTATGTGCGTTGCTTGCTGCATGTGAATTAAAGAACTTCAAAAAATTCATAAGGCTGTGGTTCCTTTGAAGCCTATCCATGCTGTTTATAATTCCTCTTGTTATATCTTAGCAAATATTTCAGTACTATATTTTCATGGAATTTCTACAGATCCATGTACTTTACTCAACTCTGACAGTTACGTTCCACAAACTTTACAGCAAGATTCTAAGCTTTTTATGGCTAATTTTGATTTGAAGTCTTTATCTACGAAGGTTCCTCCTAATAAAACTACAGTGGTATCTTGATTTACAAGTTTAACCCATTCCGAGAGAGAGGTTGCAGACCAAAATGCTCTTAATCCAAAACAATTTTTCCCATAAGAAATAAAGGATACTCGGTGCATTCCACACATCAATGAATAGGCATGTACACTTACTTTTACAGGTTAATAAGATTATCTAAGGGGCAAGTTATAACCTCTAACATCAAAAATGATTATAAATTCATAATTCAAAATAAAATATATAAATATATTGACAAATTAACTCACACTTTACCTTTAACAGAGTCGTAGCTGGCACGAGGGTGATGAGATCAGAGTTGGAAGTGGTTACTGCTTGGAAGGAGAAATTTCCTCAATGAGAACTTGTAAAATATTAGGAGTGCATTCTCTTGAATAGTGTTCGCTATCACTAAATGAATCACTTAATTACACTTTTCAGACACTTTGTCATCCTTTTTTACACTTCTACGTTCAACTTTCATAGGGAACGTCTCTAGAGACTATTGTTTTTTACTTTTCTTTAAAATCATAAGAAAATATGACATCACAATGTCTGTAAATAGTTTCACCACTCACCCTGCCAAAGCCTTATCTAGGTGATGGGTTTCTTCAAATTTTTTT
This sequence comes from Palaemon carinicauda, assembly GCF_036898095.1. Classification (NCBI taxonomy): domain Eukaryota; kingdom Metazoa; phylum Arthropoda; class Malacostraca; order Decapoda; family Palaemonidae; genus Palaemon; species Palaemon carinicauda. The sequence continues at coordinate 77,290,919 of NC_090747.1, forward strand.
ATGGTTTACCACATTTTAAACATCTCCCTCATTGCACTAGATGTGAGAAGTCTGTCACACTGTACCTCCTACTCCATGAATGAAATAACCTCTACTACTTCTTGTTGCTGCTCCCTATTCAACCCTCTAGCTTCGGTCGTTAGCTGATCGCTATGCTCATCAAGATCACTAATGTCGACCTTGTTCATCTTCAACCCTATTGTCTTGACCAAGGATATATTTTCAATTTCAACTTCTTCCTCTATCAGTATGCATCCCTCAAAATTGCGTTCAGAAATACATTCAAACCCCAGGTTCCTCCATGCAGAATTGAGGATTCTGCTGTTGACCCCTTTCCAGGCTTTATCAATCATTTTGAAGCAACTGATGATATGGAAATATTCTTTCCAAAACACTCAGAAGGGTGGAATAAGTCCCTACGGTGAGCTCAAAGCACCGCTGGAACATTGCTTTTGTATAAAGCTTTTTGAAATTTGAGATCACCCACTGATCCATGGGTTGGAGAACTGGAGTGGTGTTGGGCAGAAAGAACTTGATCTTAATGAATTTAAACTCCTCCACTGGGTCGTCTTTAATGGCTAGAGAATGGGCATTATATATAGGCAACAATGTCGGAGGTAGAGGTTCTTTTTTACCTAAGGACCAAAGACTTCATGGATCCATTCAACAAACAAAATGAGTCACCGAAGCCTTATTGTTTGACCTTCCCATAACATCAAGTTGTTTCTTTTGCACCTTGTACAGTACTTTTTAATAGGCTCGTGGATTTTCCAAGTTATACCACTAGAGAGGTTTGCTTTTGCAATTCCCACTGGCATTTGCACAGAACAGCAGGGTTATACAGTCTTTAATGGGACTGTGACTGGAAATTGCCTTCTCTTCTGTAGTAATGAAGGTCCTCCTGGGCATCATCTTCCAGAACTTACTGGTCTCATTGCAGCTGAACCCTTGCTGCGGCAAGAATCAGAATCAATAAATCTCTTGAATTTGGAAATGAAGGAAATTTCCAAACCAGCCATGGCTTGTTTTGAATACTCCTTTTTCATTGGCTGATGCCTGAATTATCTGGTTAATTTTTCAAATGGTCAGCATACAGCATACGGAAGCTTTGCTTTTTAACAAATAATGTTCTTTGTCATCGTATTCTGCTAACTGCTTCTCACTGGTGTAGACAGTCAGCATTTTTTGCATACATACACATAAACAAACATTAATTACAGAATCTTTGGATGGGTATTTATTCTTTGGTGCTTCTTGCACAGCTTGGGGGATGTTTATGTTACCGGAGAGAGGTGAGGGTTGTTTGCATGGTCAGGTACGCACTTCTAACAACAGCAGCTCTTGACTTCATCAACTCCTTACCAAAGCATCGTCATTCGTATGTAACATTTCTTTTCTCGTATCCCCCACTACTATCTTAATAATCTGGTAAAACTAGCCTTTCAAAAAGTACTTTGGGAAGCAATGAAGATGAAGACTCCTCAATGTCCATGTCACTGTCTTCATCGAACAAAATTCTATAAGATTTTCTGGGTGTGATTTTTCCATACGCTTTGCCATCACTTTTTCCTTATCAGCCATTTTTTTTTACATTGTTTTTACTATATACACTTCAAACAGTATTCAAACGTATCAGTAAACACTTGAAAAGACTTTGTATCAATAAAAAAAAGGCAATAATACATCACAAACGCCACACAATATCCGAAAATAAATTCAAGCGAGGACACTACAAAACAGTGTTAAAATAGGTTAAATAAGATGAAATGAACAATTGATGGAGATCTATAGTGCATCCACTATTGCTAATGGTTTTCTTTTTGCATTGTCTGTTAGGATGAAGATTTGCCCAGAATAAAATGAGTCTCGTTTTCTTGGGTTTACTCAAAAACGTACAGTGAATTTTCCAACAAAATAAGTTTCCCATGAAGTGACAGACACATCATCGGAGCACTTATGGGAAAAAAATATGTTGACATGGAACCGCATCATCTGACCACCAAATGGTTAAATGTCCTATGACTAACTTTATATACATATGATCAATGCCAAAGCCCCTATCCAACCAAACTAGAACAATTTAAAGTCAGGCTATGGCTGCTGATGACTCCACAGGTAGACCTATAGGCTCTCCCAAATCTTCAATCCCTAGCTCACAATGAAGGCGTACCCATTAGGGATGCAAGTAAGGAGATATATATATATATATATATATATATATATATATACACACACACATATATATATATATATATATATATATATATATATATATATATATGTGTGTGTGTGTGTGTATACATATATCAAACCGTTGTTCTCTAATCTTGGGTAGTGCCATAGCCTCTGTATCATGGTCTTTCACTGTCTTGGGGTAGAGTTCTCTTGCTTGATGGTACACTCGGGCTCACTATTCCATCTTATTTCTCTTCCTCTCGTTGTTTAATGTTTTTAGAGTTTATATATGAAAGATTTAAATGTTGTTACTGCTCTTAAAATATTTTATTTTAATTATTACTTCTCTTGTTGTTTCCTTATTTCCTTTCCTCACTGGGCTATTTTCCCTGTTGGAGCCCTCGGGTTTATAGCATCCTGCTTTTCCAACTGGGATTGTGGCTTAGCAAGTAATAATAATAATAATAATAATAATAATAATAATAATAATAATAATAATAATAATAATAATAATAAAACATATATTTGCACGTTTCTGCATGTCATTGGATACATATTTAAATTTTTCTCTAATCAGTAATATATGAAAGGTATGTTGTATTGTATAAATACAAGGCGTAGTCATTTATGCTTTTGTTTCTTTAAATATCTTGTATGTTCATTCGTTACCTTTCTCGACAGCCTTCCCTTGAACCCCTTTTTTTCTGACTCTCCCGTCCTTCTAATGATTCACTACTGACCTCCATCAAGGTTAAAAGTTGCTTTGTTGTACGTAATAACAGAAGATTGAACAGATTGGCTTCAAAGTTGGAAAAAAAACTTACTGTGTAGAGCAAATATAAAATTTTTTCTTCAAAATGATTTTATAAACAGCCTACACTAGCATAGTTCTGTCTTTTACAATGGCACACACTAACTCGTAATAGGAGCATTTGTAGAAAAAATGGTGCTTTAGTGTCAAACCCGAGATATGGCCTTCATTTCTATGGCTTTTTCTCTAGTTCTTTGGTATCATCAACATCTTTCGCAGGTCTCCGAAACCCCCAGAATGTTGGGTAATGACGAGAACCCTGTGATTTTTACATTGGTCTCACTAATTTGATAAATCTACAATTATAGACAGATCGGTTTGATAGGAGTAATCCAGTCGTTAAGGACGTCTGCAGATATAAGGAAATATAGCTTTATTAATAGGTAACGCTTTTGTAAACCTCTTATGACGTTTCTAGAAAAGAGAGAGAGAGAGAGAGAGAGAGAGAGAGAGAGAGAGAGAGAGAGAGAGAGAGAGAGAGAGAGAAGCCTTACAAAAGTCAAGCGTTTCGATTGTCCACTGATGGGTCACCCCATTAGCTTTTCCGAGGTACAAGCTTAGGTTGAAATTCACTCGGGGTTGTGGAAGTGTGTCTCTCGCACGCAAGTTAGTCTTTGTCACGATGAACAAAAGCAAAAGATTTTCTAAATATATTCTTGGAAAGTGATTCATTTCGATCTCTTCTCTTTAGCAACCATCTGGACATACCTCCGCTGAACTGAATTTTCTGGTGCATGGAAAGCGCCAAAATGTTGAACTAACTCAACTAGGCCAACTCATAAAAAGCAATATCTATTTAGTGTCAGGGACAAATGTGCTAATATGGGTTAAACGGCTCTTGCGTGGTGAAATGTCTTCCTGAATAGGCAGTATCTTCTCAGCAAGTGTGGAACGATTACGTGACTCGCCAACGCTGGTGCAATACAGCAGATAGGTTTTTGAATCAGATCATTGTTTTTAGTGGAGACTTGGACCATTCTACATTTGAAATTACAGGTTTTGCATATTTAACGAAATTGTGTGCAGGCGTTAACTTTATCTGTAAATTTTATATGGCTTCATCAATTCTTTGTAATACATATCAATAATATATTTGATTTGTTTAATACTATCTGTTGATTAAACATTTTCCTGATTTGAAAATTTTCGAAATATTGTGCTGAATTTCCGAATCTTTGAAATAAGCATTTTATTTAAATGAATGTTTCCTTCTATTAAGCACCTGAGCAGAAGTGATTCAAGATTGGTCCACAACGAAGATTTTTTTCACACCATAAAGTTGCTGGCCAATACGCTGTGACTTTTGATATATTAAGAGACATTACTGGTTCTGGGAATAGTGTTTGGAAATAGACAATCATGGAGTAAGAAGTCAGTTTTGACATTATCCATCTTAGTACTTTAGTTGGTTTTTGTGGACTACTTGAGCTTCCGAACGAACTATCGACAGCGTCACGAAGAGAGAACAATGGCTGCCACACTACCGACGCTACCCAGAGGTAGGCTGTGTTTCTGAGAATGCCTTTTTGTCCCCATTTTCCAGGGTGTCTAACTAAGTTCAGGATCCATAAGGAAATTTATATTTTTTCAACAAGGTTCTCCTTAACTACTAAGTGCTCACAAATAAGACCAACACAAAAAACTCAAACAAAGGAAACTAGTCTTCTTACACTAGGCATGGCTGGTAGGGTTTTCTCTTCAGAAATTATCAAATGGATTCTTGATCAACAATGGCTTGACGACTCACTCCTCTGCGGTGTGACTTATAATCTCTAGTGTTTGTGTAATGTCAAAACTCAAATAGCAAGTGAAGAAAATGCAGTAATGTTAAACACTTATGCATACAAATAAAAAATATATTTTTTGTTTTGTTTCTGTACTTATTTTAACAGAGCTTACTCTTCTAGACTTGCATACAGCCCCGCAATATGAGGGCTAAATATTTAGATAGATATGCACACACCCTTCCAATCCCCTCCCCCTTTCCTAACTACGACATGGTAGTTTCGGCAAATTGTGGAAGATTGTGGTTTTCGAGTGAACCCCTCTGGGTAACCCCACTCAACAGGGTTTACTACTCCCTCTCCCATTACCCAAGGCCAAGGGACAGGGAGAGACCGAGCAATAAGGTAGTAGGTTGGACAGGGCACCAGCCACCCGTTGAGATACTACTGCTATAGTTATATATATATATATATATATATATATATATATATATATATATATATATATATATCCTCATCATCACCATCAGCTGTTCCTAGTTCATTGCAGAAAAAAGGTCTCAGATATGGCCTTCCACTTGTGTCTTTCTATGCCAGTACATTCCCACAAACGTTTTTAGTTCGTCAATCCGCCATCTTCTCTTCCTTCCTCTGCTTATTTTGTAATCTCTAGGGACCCATTCTGTTATTCTTAATGTTCATCTACAATCTGTCATTCTCATTATATGTCCTGCCCATGTCCATTTCTTTTTTTACACGTTTTTAGAATATCCTCTACTTTACTTTGCTCTTATATCCGTCCCTTAGTGTTATTCCCATCATTATTCCTTCCATAGCTCTTTGAGTTGTAACTAGCCTATATTCGGCTTTAGTAAGGCTCCAAGTTTCTGATGCATAAGCTGAAACCTTTTACAGAAAGTGGCATTTTAAATTTCAAAATCTCATTTGGTTTACCAACAGCTCTCCGTCCTATGGTTATCCTTATTTTAATTTCGTTCTCGTCTCCTGGGGAAACATTGTTTGTCTTGAGTATGTATATTCATCAACAATCTCTAGAGGGTCGTCCATACCTCTTATTTGTTGTCTCTCTGAATTCTCATTGAACATTATCTTAGTTGTATTCATATTCATCTTCATTCCTACATTTCTGCTTTCTCTATTCAAATCTTCTATTATCATTTGTAATTCGTTCCATGATTCAATGATTCATTAAATAAAACTATGTCATCTGCAAATACATATATATATATATATATATATATATATATATATATATATATATATATATGTGTGTGTGTGTGTGTGTGTGTATATGTATATATATATATATATATATATATATATATATATATATATATATATATATATATATGTATGTATGTATGTATGTGTGTGTGTGTTTATATATATATATATATATATATATATATATATATATATATATATATATATATATATATATATATATATATATATATATATATATATATATATATATATATATCATCAGCCGTTACTGGTCCACTGCAGACCAAAGACCTCAAGACATGTCCTTCCACTTGCGTCTGTTTATGGTCATTCTATGACAGTCCACACCCGCAAACTTTTTTAGTTCGTCAATCCACCGTCTTCTCTTCCTTCCCCTGCTTCTTTTGCAGTTTCAAGGAACCCAGTCTACTATTCTTAATGTCCATCTAGTATCTGTCATTCTCATTAAAAGTCCTGCCCATGTCCATTTCTTTTTCTTACAAGTTGTTAGAATATCCTCTACATTAGTTTGCTCTCGTATCCATAAGGCAGATTACTGGCCGTAATGATCTTGCTTTGGTAAATATCGAAATAACTAAGAGGATAATAACAGTATAAGAAAACCAGAAGATTGATATTAATGGCAAAATGTAAAAACTACGAGCGAGACACCAGCGAGAATGTTAAAGGAAAGTAAAAAAAAAAATCCTACATACCCTGTTTTTAAAAAATGGGTATAATTAATAATATGTAAAATAATAAGTTATATAAAAATAGGGGAATTTATCAGTTGAAGTGTAAAAATAAAGATCAAATAAAGTTCAAAGTAAAACAAGAGCCTATAACTATTATTGATGAGATTGGCCAATCACCAGATATTAAACACGAATAAAGAAAAGAAAAGAATCAAACTCAAGTGTTCGAATTGGTTAATCTTTCAATTATAATCGAAATTAGCTTCCCATTTCCCTTCATCCTCCTTTTCATCTTTATATCTGTTCAGCACACGGAAGTAAACAAAAATAAATAAATATATATATATATATATATATATATATATATATATATATATATATATATATATATATATATATATATATACAGATATATATATATATATATATATATATATATATATATATATATATATATATATATATATATATATATATTAACGAAATGAATATGAGGAAACGGATTGTAAAGAAATTAAATTATCTGAATGAATCATCTAACCTTCAATTAAAATTGAGAATAAGAACAAGAGCTGAATAAAATCTTTGCTCCTAATTAGGGAATCGATTATGTTAGGTCATGATAAAAGCCACAACGAGTTTTCCATTGTATGAAAACATGGCTTAAAACAATCTCTCCTCTACTTATACATTGTGCACAGATGGTCTGAAAATATATTGCATCGATGTTGGTGTCTCCAGATTCAGGTCATAAAAGTTTGTGGCAGGGATGATAAATTTGATTTGTATTAAAACTAACGGAGTCAAGATTTGGATGAATCCATCTTTGATTGTCCTCTTACCATTATGGCAAAGATACAAGATGATGATCGAAAGGCCTCTTAATGCACTAATTGGCGATTTCAAGGCTAACCATAGGGGGTGGTTAAATTCCGTTTCTCCTACTGATCGACATGGCTTACTACTTTGGACTTTGCCTCCGAATCAACTTATAAGCAAATCATGTGTGAAACTATTCACACTTCTGGTATCTGTTTGGAGATGGTATACACTGACTCTCCTAGCGTTATAACAAGGAAGGTTGGTTCTCCAGTCGAGATGTCTGATCATGCTTTGGTTCCGTTAGTGATTAAGACTAAACAGCCTGTCCTTGATATGTCATAACCATGTGGGATATATATAATTTCTCAAGTACGTGGTATTTTGAGCGATCTTTTGCATTTAAATTGGTCACAATAGTACAAAAAATTTAAGCCTGTTGTTCTCTTGAATGAGATTCTGGTAAACATAATTGATAGGCATATCCATTCTCTTGCGTTAAAATACCAAGTGAAGGACAAACCCTGGATCAATTATGATTTTAGACATGCTCATTCAGAGAAGCAGGAAGCTTATCATCTGTGAAAAGGTAACATCAAATTTGGGCTAAGAGCTCTTGCTCAGCAAGTTTACTCTTCAACTGAGAAAGAATACAACTTGACCTGGAAAAATAAAACCTTTCTGGTATAACCAAGGAACATAAGTAGTGGCTGCGCTTAAATCTGCACTCTTTGGTGTAGAATAAAGTTCCTCCTTTGATTAAACCATCACTCACTATCCAAAGGAGAACTCATCCCTTTTGGCTGATGAGTTTGCCAGTAAATAAAATGATGAGAAACTCGATCTACCTCTTTCCTGTTTGAAGTTTGACTAAAAATTTTAGCTTTTCGGTCCTGTGAAATTAAAACACTCTCTATGGACTTTGATGCTTATGGAGATGTAGATCATAATGGCATTTTTCCTTTGTTCTTTTATAAAGACTGGAAATTTCTTAGCTCTTGAGTTCTCTGTTATTTCTTATACAAAGTTTGCGATAAGGGGTTCTTTTCACACTTGTTAGAGAATTGGTAAAGTTACTCTATTAGGTAAATGTATTTGTAATATCTCTGGTCCTCCTGAGTACAACCACACTTCACTATCTTCTTTATTAACTAAATTTTTGAATGTTTTTTTAGCAATACATCTAAGTAGGTATGTTGAGGATAATAATTTGGCTTTTAATAAGGCCTTGAAGCATGGGATGCCCTTCTTACAATTTTCAATGCCGTACAGAAATCCCTTGATTGTGGTCAGGAAGTTTGTATGATTAGCCTTGATTTTAGTGCTGCATTTGGCAATGTTAATCACGAGGCCCTTGTTTTCAAATGTAAACAATTGGGAGTAAGTGGGTATTTTCTTAAGAACATTATTGAATTTCTAAGTGATAGGTCGCAAAGAGTAGTTGTTGATGGGCATCATAGTGACTATAGAAATGTAATATCTGGTGTTCCTCAGGGTAGTGTTTTTAGCCCATTACTTATCATACTCTATATACATGGTTTCGCCTAGAAAACAAGCTTGTTGGATATGCATATAATGCTACTCTCTTTGTATCAACTCCATCTTCTGAAATTAAATCTGGGGTCGTTGAATCCTTTGATAGAGATCTAGCTAAAATTAGTGCATGGTACAAATTATGGGGCAGGAAGTTGAATCCAAACAAAATTCAAAGTATGATTGTAAGTATGTTGAGGACAGTGGCGCCTCAACTTGCAGATCTCTGTATTGATAAGGTTTCCTTAACTAGATACAACTTCTTTAATATTTCAGTTATGATTCTTGTTTGCAAATTTACTTTTCAGAAACACAGTTTATTTCTTTTTCAATTTCACAAAAAAATTGACTTATTGAGAAAATCTTGAGAATTTTAGAGATCAATTTGTTCTGAAGAAGTGTTTTAATTCCTACATTCTACCTTGTTCTGAATATTTTTCTCCTGTCTGATCTTCAGTTGCTGACTCTCATATAAATTTGTTTGACAAAAACTTAATCTATTAAATTTCTTATTCCTGGATATTAATCTCTGGCATCGCCATTCATTTAATTCTTTATGGATGTTGCATAAGAATTTGTATAAATCTGACCACCCTTTGCTTTCACATCTTACTAGACTGTACTATTCTGTACATAGCACTAGGTATGCACTTAATTCTAACAGTTTTGCCTCCTCCATCAGGCTTAACACTACACAGTCTTCTAGAGGTTTTATCCTAGCTGTGTCTAGATTGTGGAATAACCTACCTAATCAGACAGTTTTATCAGTGAAACTTCAAAAGTTCTGACTTGCAGCGAATGTTTTTATGCTGAACAATCTGACAAAAGTATCTCTTCATAGTTTATATGACAGATCTACTTTAACATTGTTACTGATCTTATGATATTTCATATTCTTTATTTGCTACTTCTCTTATACTTTATCTATTTCCTTTCCTCACTGGGCTATTTTCCCTGTTGGGAGCCCTTGGTCTTGTCACATCCTGCTTTTCCAACTTGGCATGTAGCTTAGTAGTAGTAGTAGTAGTAGTAGTAGTAGTAGTAGTAGTAGTAGTAGTAATAATAATAATAATAGTAAAGGAGTTAACAGCAATTTGAAGAGGAATTGTGCAAAGGATGATACATGCATAAAATTTGATACACTTGTTCTCCAAGCGATATTAAACAAATCTGGCCGATTGGACAATTGAAAATCCATGATGATGACCATTTTATAAGATGCCCGCCAAGTTAGATACTGGAAGTTGATGTTGTGCAAATATTCGTGTCATCTTCCTCATGAAAACATGAGGACACTGCATCCACAGATTTTATTGTGTTGCTAATGGCCTCTTCTCCTTTAGTGACAATGACTGTTTTCGCAGTCTCTACTTCATACATCTTCTCTGCAAGGAAGTGAAAAAGCTCAACCTTGTTGCTTGCAGCATAGAGAAAGCTTTTTCAATAACCTGGTGTCTTACCAGTTCCTGTCACCCTTCTTCTGCTTCCTTGTCCCCTTTTCAATCTCGTCTCGGATTTCAGACTTGACTTGTTGCATACGTAAAAGGCTAGTCATAAAATATCTTTGAAGCGCATTGTTTATAAATCTCAGTGATTTGAGACTCGGATGACAACAAGTCCGACAAGTTCCGAAGGTCAGCGACAAATTTCTAGATCGAGTTTCCACAACGCCGTTCAAATGTGTATGATGATAATCAGAATCACAACTTCTGATGATATCCAATCTTCAAAGAGAGCCTTGTTTTCTATATACATCAGCAGTGTTGTAAAAACCAAAGTAAATATATACAATATCACAACAGGTGTCACAATAAATGTCTCCATAAATGCAACTCACCCAATGCCTGTGCGGTTTTCTTTATATAAACGATAGAGACGTTTTCTACGAGCTTCGAGAAATTTCAGGACAAACTATATCATGTAATAAGTGCAGCTGGTGGAGATGATAGTGTTATAGAAATTATTTGAAATTCTTGTTCTACTATACAGTAAATGTTTGAATATAAATTAGGGTTCACAGTAAGTGTTGTCTTACATGAAAAAGTTCCATGGAGTTAAATAAGATTTCCTTCCACCGATAGTGAAGTATTCATAAGGAACCAACTGAGGGATTGTAGATTAGCCTGAAATTCATTGGTAGCTACTAAAATGTTCATTTCATAAAGGGTTACAGAATTAGGTATGGTATTTTAAAATAAACTTGTCAGTGAAGTACTCGACGACTCTAAATTTTGAGCATTGTCAATCTTCACTTAGGCTTGTCTTTGGAAGTTAACTATGATAATTAAGCCGTTGAGCACCAGGCTCACACGTAAATTTTTTTACCACTGAGCGCCAGAGCCTCTTTGAGTAGCAGTATAAGTTTCTATACTATAAAGATTATATTAGCCTTGCAATTTTAGCATAGAATTCAACTTTATTTTCTAGTCCTAAAAGTTTTCCTAAATTATATATAACTGTGCAATGAATTGAGTAATTAATTTTTTTGGTAACTAATTTTTTGGTAAAAGCGTGTAAATAGCGAATGAAGACAGGGAAAACATCTTTGTTAGTAACTCAAAAGTACAAAAGTAAAAAGAAAAAGAATAATTAAAATGATTGTGGCGTATTAGCTTTAACATGCTTACATTAGATATTTGTTATCTCATTCTCGAGGTAAATGACAGAAAAAAAAATGTCATTATCATTCATAATTACTCCTGAAACTCATGCAAATATGGAAAAAAGGGTGTCAAGCTGTTGTAAAATGAAAATAAGAGTAGAATATTATAAAACCATTATTTACAAGAAAATAGTAAAATTAAAAATATTTTAATAACATATATTTCATCGATTTCTAGTATTATGTTTAGTAATCTGATCACACATCTGCAACCTTATATTTGTTTTTCAAAACCCACGCCCCTAATAAAAATATTAATCGTCTACGGAAACTTGAGCTTATCCATATTTTTCAATGTATAACAATAAAACTCGTCACTGCCATGCATCTTCATTGCCAAAGTGCTTTTTATGGTCCTCAGCATCACTAATCAAAATTCTTGACACAAAAGATTTGTACATGAATAACATGAATATTTGAATTATGTGATATCAATGCTACGAGGAGGTCAAGATACAAGGTGATATCCCTATATTTGAACACCTTTTTGCAATGATTATAACTGAAAATAGTTCCGCATGCGTTGCCAATACATTGCAAAATACGGATCCTAACAGCCAGGATTCCTCCAATCAGTCTTGGCCATTGACTAAAGCTAGAATATATTATACACAACTTGCAAAAACCTCTGGCTTGTGAAATATTTCCCATTAGAATCCCTTAACAACCATAGCCTCTGCTAGATAACACCTCTGACGATCACTAGCAATTACCACTCATCCCACTGTAATGATAAAAAACAAGCAGAGAGAAACTACAGTACATAGAATATCTAACAAAGAAATAAATAATAGGTTGTGGGATGAATACCATTAACTTTTCTTATTTAAGATTTTGATTTCCAAAATAATCACTTTAACTAAAACTAAAACAGACGTTAATCAAAGAATCAGATTGGTATAGTTAAGCCCTTAGGAACTTGACTATTACTTGGCTTTCCATTTTTTTTTTCAGACCTCTCTACTTAGTGTTATTAATAAAAATTTTCTCTTCCAGTGATCTTGGCAGTCACTGCCCTCTGGTGTTTTTCGGTGGAAGGCAACCCTGTCAGCGTCATGCACGGGGATCTTTGCAAGAATATGAATGGAAGGAAGTACTATCTTGAGGCAGACACTCATGCCATCATCACTGCCACAAATATCACCTTACCCACTTTCCCAGACATAGCCATTCAGCAGGAGAGCAAGGGTGTTGGGACCTTCCACCATGCTCCTCGGAGACACAGGTGAGGTTTAAACTAATAACTAGTAGAATTGCGACAAGTCCAGGAACCTTTCTAGTGCATTTATGTTTCAAAAGTAATGTACCTTAGACTGTATAGGCTATATATAATCAGGATTTTCATGTCTTATCCTAATACGGAAATTAATAATTTAAACTATTTTTCCTTAGGACAAGCTCAAGACATGGAAATAGGAAAAGCACAAGAATTGTACTTTCAGATATTAAATGAATTTCAAACTTGATTCTCTGGGCTTCGGCAAATATTAAATTTATTTTGTTCTTATTTTGCTCTTATGTATGTTTTGCTTATTTTGCTTTACTTTACTTGACCTTCCTTAAACAAATAGCTGATTGTTGAGCTATAATTTGTTGATCACAGCCTTCCCTTTATGAACGTTTCAGAAAATTTTGTGAATTAATGTATTCGATTGGGGCACATATATGTAATTAGTCAAAAGCTTTGAAATAAAGCTCTAAAAATAGGACACTCGAAGAGCGTATTCCAAGCGCTACGTGAATCCTAACATAGACAAGAAAATGAGGATAAATAAAGTTCAGCAGTAGGGATTTTTGATAATTAGTTAATTTTGATTGGAATGAAAATCAATTGTAATAAATAAAAATTCACTTGCAGAATAATGTTCTTTTAACCTTGCAGAACTGAAATATAACATAATACCTGGTAGTTTTATTATTCATCTGGTTGCTTCGTTTGTTGTTTGTTAAGCAATTGAAGCAATAAGAAAATATTTTTATGTTTACGTTACTGGGTTTAAGGTTAGAAAAAAGTGTGCTAAAGGATAATGAAAGTGGCTCGAGCTGATTTAAGTAATTGTTAACTGGGACCAATGGGTGTACAGGAAATAAGATGTAGGAGCATCAATAACACAAGGCTGTTCAAAAGTCTCATGTGGTTAGGGATTTTATTTTCCTTATCGGAAACTCATTAATCTTCTTACAATTGAGATTTCACAGTGAACCAACGTTGGCTCTGATTCTGCCTCGTAATGTAGAGTTTCTTGCCTTTTATATTATAGGAGAGACGGTCCCAAAGAAATTGAAGTCCTTATGGAGCCACGATTCCGTCGTAACATAACTACCATCACACTCACTTCACTGGGCAGGAACATGCTGGCTGCACATGCGCCGTCATTCCTGTCACCTCCGGAAACCACGCGTATTCTCACCCCTCTGAAGACTCCTACTTTGGAGGAACATGTTCCTCCTTCAGAATCACCCACTCCTGCTCCTTCTGATGAGGTCTTTCCAACTTCTTCTCCTTTGTTGGTAAAGGAAACGGAAGACTTGGAAGTAGGTGAGTATCTGGATCCTTATTATGATAACTTGGGATAGATGTTGTACTTGGACCAAACAAGTAATGCAAAACAGACGAACGTGCACCCATTTACTCTTTGTCACCAATCTGAAGCATACAGTTTCTTTAGGTTTATCATCAATAACTTCCTTCCCTTTTGATTTACTCCTGGACACTATTAAACTATTTGATTACCCAAATGCTTACATTTTTATTTAGCAAATAATTTCTTTTTTATTCTTAAGCATTCCAGACTCCAAAAATTTTGCCTTAATTCAAGTTTGTTTCATTGTCAATGTAATTTCTCTCCTGTCTCACGATTAGCAACTTCACTAATTTTGTCATTTATTCATAATGACATATTCCATATATGTGACATTTTTGTTGTTGACGTTGTTAATAGTTTATATTTGATATATCTCTTTTGACATTACTTTTTTTAGAATGATTTATTGTTAATTTGTTCTCTTCAGTTATTTATTTCCTTATTTCCTTTCCTCACTGGGCTATTTTTCCCTATTGGAGCCCCTGGGCTTATAGCATCTTGCTTTTCCAATTAGGGTTGTAGCTTGGATAGTAATAATAATAATAATAATAATAATAATGTGAAGTTTCTTTCATATTCCATTTCCAGAAATTTAAATTTTCAACTATTTTCTAAATTCCAGAAGGTTCTTCCTTCCTTTCCTTCAATTATATAGGATCGATTCTCTTGTAGATGATTTACAAGAACTTTTTCATAACCTTTCTTGTCTGGATTTTGATATGTACAGGTTGACCCTCGTTCAATAGTCGTGTCCCTTGTAGTTTTATCAAAATATTTTTTCATATATTTTCTTCGGGTTTCCCTCTTTTAAAAACTGGATTGTCACTGTTCATAATTTCAAGAGTTATCAAAAGTATTTTATGTCCGAATATAGTGTGGACTGGATGAGTTTAGAGTCTTGACGTGGTGTATTTTTTAACTCTAGTAAAGGCAAAGGCAAATACTGATCTTTTCCATCTTCCTTTGTCTTTTTCATAATACATTTGATGATACTCTTTGCAGCCTTCCAATTCCCTTGAGAATTTCCGGGAGACCACATCGTATGCTCTATGCCCCATTCATTATCAAAATTTTAAAATGAAATGAGCTAAATTGGGGTCCTCCATCGGACACATATAGAGTAGGAATACCCTATCTAGTACACACCTTGATACCGCTATTACATACATTGTCGTTGTTAACCTTAGAAATTAGAATCTATTTCACTGAATGCAGAATAATAACCCACGACATTTAAATATATTTCTTCATTCGATTTCAAACAAATCTATTCCAATATGGTTCCAGGCTTTCCCCACATCAACATAAATCAACGATTCCTTGTGATTTCGAGGTTTATACTTCTGAGAAATGTCCCATGAAATTACCATCTGCTTTATTTCTTTCGACATCCCAGCCCATAATATGGTATCCCTTGCTCCTTGTATCTTCTTGTTATAACAAAAATGAGCTGTATGAAGTTTTAATTCGAAAGAATCTTGTAGTTTACCAGGAATCAGTATTCGAATTCCCTTTAGAATAACTCTGTCTTGGTAACTAATGGTGTCCCTAAAAATGAAGTAATACGTTATCACTTCCGGAAATTTGTCTTTTCCATCAGGCCATCCTTCCTTAATTACGGACAACAATTCTTGCAGTTCGCTGTCGTTTGTGGTGGCGTCTCTTACTTTCTTTAAAATTGAAACAGGGCAGTTTCTCAACGCATCTATCATTTTCACTGGCATATCCGCGATTTCCTCTTTAGGGCTGGCTCTACTATGGGTATCACTGGACAATAAGATTTTTCCATTTTGGTGCTGGTATTTGACGTCATATTGGATCATTCTTATCGTTAAAATTTATAAATACATTGGAGCTCGACTTGCTGGCGTCCTGAGAATGAAGGCTAGAGGCTTATAGTCATTATGAACAGTAACACGTCGCCCACAGTGTACAGATCAAATCGTTCTAGACCTTGAGCTCAATTAAGTTCGTTTCAGCTGAGGTCCTACATGCGTATTCTTATATGCCCCTTCTGCATATTGATTTCACTGAAGCCCTCTTTACGGTTGTCAACCTGCAATACAAGTCTTATACTTTGCTCTATATAAGATAAAACTGGTGCACATGTGAACTTTTCTTTGGTGACAGAGAAAGCGTGAGTATGCTCGTTATTCCATTGATACTTTTTATTCTTTATCATTAGTTCTCATAGAAGTTCTAAATGACCAGAAGCTGGCATTTCGTAAATTACCTACATCTTATTCTCATCAGTCATCACACTGAATGTTGAATGGTGCCCCATGAACGAGATTTCGTTTTATCTAAGAGCAGATTTATCCTGATTTACTTAGATCTCTTTTAAACAACGTTTCTGTGATGACTGAGTAGCTCGTTCATGACCATGCTTCACGTCGTGTTTCTCCTTTCCAAACTTCACAACTGCCATACTGTTCACCCCTAATACTCCTTGAATGTCTCGCTTGATTTCCACAGTGATATGTCACTAATCACCTTCAATCCAAAAGGTAAACGAGACATCTGCCACAAGGGGTAATCACTTGATCTTTTCCTGGATTCCTCATCGAGCCTTACATGCCAAAATGCCTCTCTAACATCCAATTTGCTAAAAATACTTGCATACTTTACAATTGGCAGCATATCCTCTGTAATATTCCCTTTCAAGAGGTTTGTTTGTTTGCCAAGATTTGATATATTGTTTTTTTTAGCTTTCAATCTGCTCCTTTTACAAAACTATTCAGTTTATTCAGTTTCTGGAATCAAAACTCCTCTTAACACAAATGTCCAATTCTATTTGAACTTTTCCTCTCAATGAAATGGGCAAACGTCATTATGCTTGCAACGAAGATTTAATATCAAGTTTAGCCTCTTCGACCACAGTCTAATCTAAACTTTCATTGATAACTCTTTTGAAAAGAATAATTGATAAACATACAGACCCACCAGCCTTGGATACTCTCCCAACTTTACAGGTTTAACGGATATCATCATTATCTACTGGACTTATTTAAAATTACTAAAAATTTAATTCCAGGTAAAAAAAATTTCCAATATCCATTTTGGTGGACAAAAGCAATTTGCTTCTGTAACCCACAATCAAAACAGGTCCCATAATATGAATGAGCAATTAGTTTTATGAAAATGATCCATCAAAACCCCCTTATTACAGCAGCCTCAGATGTAACAACTACGTTGAACCAACCACTTATGTGCGGCGTTGAGATCCTGACACGGCCAGACTGTCACCTTGAGCTGACGTTTGACAGGGTGAATCTTCCATCTTGTTCTCATGATAGATCTTGCAGGTGAGGATAGATGGTACTTTTTAACTTATTGTGTACTGTGCGCAAAATGATAAAATTTTTTTGTTTGAAAAATACCATTGACACCAATTTTCGCACACATACAAACAGACATATGTATACTGTATATGTACTGTACACACGTGTATATATATATATATATATATATATATATATATATATATATATATATATATATATATATATATATATATATATATATGTATATAATATAAAAATAATACTTATGTATGTACATATAGATTTCATATATATACATGCATATTGTGTATATGTGTATGTATGTGTGTGTATATATATATATATATATATATATATATATATATATATATATATATATATATATATATGTATATAATATAAAAATAATACTTATGTATGTACATATAGATTTCATATATATACATGCATATTGTGTATATGTGTATGTATGTGTATATATATATATATATATATATATATATATATATATATATATATATATATATATATACATATATGTATATGTATACATATATATATATATATATATATATATATATATTATATATATATTTATATTTAAGCAATAAATACCTATATGTGTGTGTATATACTGTATGTATATGTATATATATATATATATATATATATATATATATATATATATATATATATATATATATATATACATATATATTTAAATACATCATTATTATTCTTAATAGTTAAGCTACAACCCTAGTTGAAAAAGCAAGATGCTATAAGCCCAAGGATTCCAAGGAAAAATAACCCAGTGAGGAAAGAAACAAAGGAAATAAATAAACTATATGAGAAGTAATGAACAATTAAAATAAAATATTCTAAGAACAGTTATAATATTAACATATACCTTCCATACATAAACAATAAAATTACTTATGTCAGCCTGTTCAACATAAAAACAGTTGCTACAACTTAGAACTTGAAAAATTCTACCGATTCAACTACCGTATTAGGAAGATCATTCCATAACTTTGTCACAGCTAAAATAAAACTTCTAGAATACTGTGAAATATTGAGCCTCATGATGGGAAAGGCCTGACTATTAGAATAAACTGCATACCTAGTATTACGAATACGATGGTACTGTCCGGGAAGACAGTACCAGAATTATGAAAAATCTTAATTCTAATTCAACGATGGTGTCAGAGATTAATATCTAGATCAGGAATGAGAAATTTAATAGGCCGTAAGTTCCTGTCCAACAGATTAAGATGAGAATCAGCAGTTTAAATTTCATCACTTTTCAGTTGCAGCATAAACTATCTAAGCAAAGGGTCTAAGCTCAGTATAGTTATTCCCAGTCAAATCTAGTTTGGTACCCTTCTAGAGATGATAGGCCTCCAGCTTCCCAAATAAGCATATCTACAATCATCATTGAACCAAGGTTTGTCTTTCCCTCAGTACCTTGGCCTATTAATTATGTTGACTATATTCTCATTCAAATAAACAACAGACTAAACACTAATAATATGTGATCAATTCAAGCCCATAAGATCACTCAAAATGCCATTCCAGTCTGCTTGAGGTTTTATATAATTCTTACATGAGTATGATACATCCAGGACAGGCAGCTCAGTCTTCACTACTAATGAAATCAAGACATGATCAGATGTCCCACCTGGAGAACCAACCTTACTTGTTATAACGCCAGGGGAGTCGGTGTATACGAGGTCCAAGCAGTTACAAGACCTGTGAGTAGCTTCACTTATGATTTGCTCACAGCCTGATTCAGAGGCAAAGTCCAAAGCTCTTAAGCCATGGTGATCAGTAGGAGAAACAGAATTTAACCACTCCTTGTGGTGAGCATTGAAATCACCAACAAAAACAATAAATGTAGATGTAATGAGATCCAGGTCATTATAGTTTGTGGCAGGTATAACAACTTTTCTTTGTGATCAATCAATCAAAATCCAGACTTGGATTATTCTATCTTTGATTGCCTTCTTGTCGCTATGGCCAAGATATAAAAATGATAAAAAAGCCTCTAAATTGCTTGTTTGTGATTTCAATGCTCAACAGAGGGAATGGTTAATTTTCTGTCTCCTACTAATCTCCATGGCTCAAGATCTTTGGACTTAGCATCTGAATCAGGCTGTAAGCAATACATTATTGAGGCAACTCACAAGTCTGGTAATTGCTTGGAGCTGGTATACACTTACTCATCTTACTCATCACTTACATGTAAGATTGGTCCACCAGTTGGAACAACTGATCATGCTTTGGTTTCGTTTGTAATCAAGACTGAGCAACCTGTCTCTGATGTGTCATACTCTTTGAAGATATATATAAATGGTCACAATTATAAAAAGGGGTAGAGCCTGTTGCTCTCTTGAATGAGAATCTGGTCAACGTAATTGATAAGCACATTCCTTCTCCTGTGTTAAAATACCGAGTGAAGGACTAACGCTGGTTCAATGA
Source organism: Palaemon carinicauda (assembly GCF_036898095.1). Taxonomy (NCBI): domain Eukaryota; kingdom Metazoa; phylum Arthropoda; class Malacostraca; order Decapoda; family Palaemonidae; genus Palaemon; species Palaemon carinicauda. The sequence continues at coordinate 77,310,936 of NC_090747.1, forward strand.
TGATTGTAGACGTGCTTATTTGGAGAAACGCGAGGCTTACCCTTTTTGGAAAGGTAACAGATTAAATTCAACTTGGAATAACTATACTCAGATAAGAGCTGTCGCTCAGAGATTTAATGCTTCAACTGAAGAGGAATACAATTTAACCATTAAAGAAACACTTCCTGGTACAACCTAGGAACATAAGTGGTGGGTTACCGTTAAATTTATATTCTTTGGTGTAGACTTAAGTTTCTCATGTACTTAAACCAGATGGCTGTCACTCACTCTTAAAGGAACAGTCAACCTCTTTTTCTGATGTTTTTGACAGTAAGCAGAATAATGAGAAACTCGCTTTTTCTAATGCCTGTTTTCCTGAGGCTAAACTTACTAGGTTACTTTTCGGTCCCATGAAATTATGGACCTTATGCTTATGGAGGTTTTTAAAGACCGCTGATTTCTTAGCTCCTAAATTGTCTGTTATTTTCAGCAAAATGGCATGAAGAGGTTATTTTGCCCCCTTTTTTTGAGAATTGGTAATGTTACCCCGTTGGGTAAATTTGTTTGTAGTAGCTCTAGCCCTGCAAATTACTGCCCAATTTCCATAACTCCCATATTATCCAAATTCAGAACATCTTTTGTCAAATCGTCATAATAGTTACACTGAAGATTATCATCGTTTCCATAATTTGCAGTTTGTCTTCTGCAAAGGCCTTGGAACATACAATGTTCTTACAATTTCCAAAGTTCTACAGAAATTCTTTGATTGTGGTCAACAAGTTCATGTGATCGGCCTTGATTTTAGTGCTGTCATTAACCGTCTTAATCATAAGGCCCTTAATTTCAAACTTAAACAGATGAGAATGAGTGGTCATTATTGAATTATTAAGTAATAGACTGCTTATTAGGTTTCGATAGGCACAATAGTGACTATAGCAATGAAGTGTTCCTCGGGGTAGTTTTCTAGGTCTAGCTACCAACACTATATATTTTTCATAAAAATTATAAGGATTGTAGGCTAACATCAAAATACTTTTGCGTGTTTTACAATTCAACTATTTATAGTTTTGAATTAATAGCACATGTGAATTATAACGAAACAAACCCCCTTTTGAAAACTGGCAAATGAAAATACGATATATATATATATATATATATATATATATATATATATATATATATATATATATATATATATATATATATATATATATATATATATAAGTGGAGATACCTTAACGTGGTGAAAGGGTTTGTGTGTCGCAATGATCAGCAAAGCTGTAATTCCTAATGTTGATCACTATCATTATCATTTGATCCTAAAAGTGATGTTCGAGAATCGTGATCCTTTTTTTTCCTGTTAAAAAGGGATTCCATCACCAGGCCCTGTCTATTGCTTAAAGATGGTAATAAAAGAGTTCTTATGCAGCTCTTGAAATTACAGTTTTAGATATACATTTTTTCTTACAGATGTGACTACCTCCGCCTTAGGGAGCCTCCCTACAGAGGAAATGGAGGACTTGACATCTGTTCGATGGGAGATGAGACACCGGAGACATTTACCTCTCTGACGAAGGAGGTCAGGATGGACTTCCTGTATACCAGGGCCTACGAAGATGCCATTGCCGTTGGCATCACCGCCAAACGTAAGTCCACACGCTTTCTTTTTCTACGCTGGTATGGTGGGCTTGGCTTTGTGTATAATACATTTAACATTAATAATCTATGGTTAACTAGTCTACGGTATACGCATAGCCTTGTGCATGTACAGTATGTCAAGTCTTTTAGGCCTCGGAAGAGTAATTTTTCATTGTAAATTCCTAACAAATTAGTACTTAACCTATTTACTTTTTTTGCATAAATACCAAATTACTGCAAATGGCTCTATTTATTCAATAATTCGCTGCTCTTATTAAACAAAATCCAACTTGTTCTAAGTGAGCGACAGTGAAATATCTAGGATTCCTAACATACATCCTATTATTTTTCATTTCTTGATGACAGCTAAGAAGATATTCCCGACTCTTTATTTCAGGTAACAAGTACCGCATCCTAGGAAAAGTGAACAGTACCATAGGCAACATAAAGTCGCCTTTCTTCCCGGAACTTTACCCAAAAGAACACTGGATGGAGTATGAACTCGTGGCCAAGGAAGAGAACGCTCGAATCAAGGTCACATTCCTTGATTTCCAGCTTTCTCCTTGGAGCTTTGTCGAGGTATTATTTTTATCATTGTTATTTTCTTATAGAAAGAAGGTCCTCGGCAGTTCTGAGAGCCAGCAATAGCTATGTCATTTAACAGAATAGCCGAAATATATTTAGATGGACAGAATTCAATAAACGTTTGGATGTATATTTCTGAAGAATATATTTAAAATGATAGGATTTTCGAGAAATGTTTGAAAAATATATCAGCATAATGCTTGGTAACAACGTTTGTCAACAGAAATCAAGAGAGAAAATTTTAAGTGATCATTTGAGCTGATTTGTAGGATAAACTACAGGATTAAATGTGCTAGCAAATATTTTGAGAGCGACAACCTCAGAAGACAAAAATATAATCTATTCATATAGTATATTCGTATTGCATTTTGTTTACGTAATTTTCATTAGAAAATGCACATGATTTCATATGGGGAATTCCTTACCTCACCGAGATTTATTAACTATTTTAGTTAACGAGATGAAATCTAAACGAAGATTATATCATCTCTTACGTGACATCCGCAATTTTGGTGTTTTCATAAAAAGTTATTTCCGCCTTAGGGGAAATTACTGCTGATTTCTGAGAGAAGATTTATGAAAGAAAAAGCGTATTCTGGACAAGAAATTAGTACCTTGTGTGATGCACTCAAGTGATTTGACCAAAAGCTGGTTCAGATTATAATGGGTTTTGAATGCAAAGTGTGCAGTTAGAAGAAAAATTTTATGGTTTACGATAGTAATGTAGAAAATTATTAATCAACTTGGAAGGTTACAGTATTCAAGACATTGTTTTGTCCTTTTGAGGAGGAAATTCATTTTGCTCGATGTGATAAGGGTGAAGGATTCAAAGTTCTGACCAAAGATCCGACAATAATTTTAGCCTTCTGGAACCGTTGTGAACTTTATAGAGGCTGTTTGAGCAAAGGTCCGGCAGTGATTTTAGCTTTCTGGAAGCTTTGTAAACGTTATAGATGCTGTCCGAGTAAAAGGCAGAAAGTTATTAATCAACTTGGAAGGTCACAGTATTCAAGACATTGTTTTGTCCTTTTGAGGAGGAAATTCATTTTGCTCGATGTGATAAGGGTGAAGGATTCAAAGTTCTGACCAAAGATCCGACAATAATTTTAGCCTTCTGGAACCGTTGTGAACTTTATAGAGGCTGTTTGAGCAAAGGTCCGGCAGTGATTTTAGCTTTCTGGAAGCTTTGTAAACGTTATAGATGCTGTCCGAGTAAAAGGCAGAAAGTTATTAATCAACTTGGAAGGTCACAGTATTCAAGACATTGTTTTGTCCTTTTGAGGAGGAAATTCATTTTGCTCGATGTGATAAGGGTGAAGGATTCAAAGTTCTGACCAAAGATCCGACAGTAATTTTAGCCTTCTGGAACCGTTGTAAACTTCATAGAGGCTGGTTGAAGCAAAGGTCTGGCAGTGATTTTAGCTTTCTGGAAGCTTTTTAAAAGTTATAGATGCTGTCCGAGCAAAAGATCTGGCAGTAATAATAATAATAATAATAATAATAATAATAATAATAATGCTTCCAATTAATACATTGGGTATTACCTATATATAAAAAAAAGGTGGAGGATAAATGGAAGTGTATCGTAAGACAATGATACTACAACCTACAAAGAACACATCTGGGAAAAAAAAAAAAATCGCGAATTTTGTAGTGAAGAATTTTATATAAAAATAAGATGTTAACATTTTACATTTTTGTATCCAAATATTTCATCAAATGTCTCACTCTTGTGCAAACTTCACGATAGCATATACTTTTTGTTTGGGTGGCGATATTAGCAGAACGATGCTTACTATTTTAACTTTTATATTTTGAAATTTACCCCATCTCAATATCATTAACCATTGCTTACATTACGCAGTGTTGGCGAAATTGCAGAATTCCTTTATTTCCGTAATTTGATCAATTGAATTTTGGTACCAATGAGGCAATATAGCAAAGGCATGAAAACAGGATAGGCCTACACTATGAAGAGAAAATTAACAGTGGTTGGATTGCCAATTGGAATTGATATTAATGAACTAATTATTATTTCTCTGTAACAGATTCAGGACACGAACAATACCCGTCTGGCCGTCTTTAACGGGAATCTCTTCCGTCCTCCCGTGCTGATCTCTTCAGGACCTCAAATCACCGTTAGGTTCAACGGGAATGGAGAAACGGCAAGGGGGTTTAACCTGGAATACGCGTTCGTGGATGCAGGTACGTCTCTCTCTCTCTCTCTCTCTCTC
>NC_090747.1:77317871-77345371 GCF_036898095.1 Palaemon carinicauda
TATATATATATATATATATATATATATAATATTTAGCATTAACCCATTTACCTTGATAGTTGATAACTCCATTGAAACCGCATAACAGTAGCCTAGCCACCACTACACATTTACTTGCTGTATTAGATATGAACTCACATTGCAGTAAATCTTCAATCTTATTAATCCTTTCACACACAGCAAAATAAGGCTCATCAGCAACTCATAGACCCCTTGCACATAATGTGCGCCCCTTTGCACTTGGTAGATGGCAAAACTTTCTTTTCAATGTATCTTTCACGTCTTTCCAGACATTACCTCCTCACACAAGCCGGTAGCCTACCTTTTAACTATACACTGACCTATTCACTAATCTACTGCATATCCATTGTTATCTAGTCTTGGGTAGTGCCATAGCCTCTGTACCATGATCTTCCACAGACTTGGGTTAGAGTTCTCTTCCTTGAGGGTACACCCGTTTCCTTTCCTCACTGGGTTATTTTCCTTGTTAGGGTTGTAGGTTAGCAAGTAATAATAATAATAATAATAATAATAATAATAATAATAATAATAATAATAATAATAATCTTTCCACGTGACTGGATCAACTGAAAATACCCTCATCAAACTTTCTCCTATGCTATCTCTTTTTCTTCTTGTTCTGCTGTCTCTACGATTTTCACCATAGCAAGTCTTCTTAAAATATAGATGCTAAGCAAGCATTTCGTAGCAAGGGCTTCAACCTCCTTTCTTTCAATCACATTCATCATCCTCATTTCGTTGTACAAAAACCTTTTTCTATTCATCAATTAAAGGAGGACTATTGATAGTCAGTGGATATTGCGTGTCAAACTTGAATATTTTCATATCTTTCAGGAGTGAATGAATGAAAAGAATACGCTATTAAGTAACAAGTTATATACTAAAGTTAAATACTAAATTTGTGTAGAATTTCCCTTAATAAAAAAAAAATGGATGAATTGGCGGATGTAAATTTTGATTGATACGACATATTGATCTTTAATTTTAAAAGAATGATATTTCCAAAGCTATTATATTCGATTTTAAGGTTATTCCTTTTTACAGCGAGCTACTGTAAAAGTGCCATCCTATTATTTTGCCGTAAAAGCTGATTATGTATCATATAAACGATCTGGTAATTAGCCCATAGAGGGTTCATTCAATATTCTCGAAATCTGAGAGCATAACAAAAAGGTTACTTGGCATAAATATAAAGCAAATACATTATCTTTCAATTAGTTACACTCGTGCACCCTATTTTATCTTATTTCTCTTCCTCTTGTTTTGTTAAAGTTTTTGTAGTTTATATAGGAGATATTTATTCTAATGTCGTTACTGTTCTTAAAATATTTTTTGTTTCCTGTTTCCTTTCCTCACTGGGCTATTTTCCCTGTTGGAGCCCATTGGCTTATAGCATCCTGCTCTTCCAACTAGGGTTGTAGCTTAGCAAGTAATAAAGTAATAATAATAATAATTATCCCTACCCATGGAAGCAATAATTATGCGTAAGAATCTGCGTTGAACAGTTTAAGGTCTAAGAGGAATACATTTTACAGGGTTTCAAAGAAACACAGGTAGATCCTGATAAATAGATAATCTACCACAATGATTGGATATCAAATACCTTCGTTTTGAAGAACATAGAAATTCCAGCAAATGAATCATAACTTCTAGTTAAAGTATTTCTTGACCAACACATTAAAATGTGCAAGAATAAAAGGGCGTGCTCCTAGTGATAGGACTAATGAAGAATCTAAAAAAGCATTTACGTTATATTTTTGTCTTCATATATAAGTCCATATCTATAATAAATTCAAGGCAAGGACATGATACATATCACATTTTCAAATAGTGAAAAGGCACATAAATGCTTTAAGCACGCATTTTAATCATATCTTAAGCATTAATTAAATTTCTAAGTTTCAAATCAAACATTGGAAAGAATCTCTTATTGCTATACTAAGGTCTAGGACGCAAGAAGCGAGTTAGTTGCCTTAGCTGTCCGTGGAACAGGTAAGGTTTCTCAGACGCAGTGACTGGCAGATAAGCTGCCACTAATCTGAAGCCAAGGTTGAAACAGCTTACGGCATTAGCACTTCCAGCCTTATCCTTTCGTTTGTGTTTCTTCTAAGCCATATTCGTCTGATCCTGTCCAAATTAATTACTTGATAGTTACATTTACATTGGTTGATTTTAATGTAAATGTGTAATAGTTCAAATATGAATACGCGGCTCATTTCCTGTATGTGGCTACAATAAGAACATAAATGAATATACTCCTGATATAGACTATCCTTTTTAAGGTTCTCTCTCTCTCTCTCTCTCTCTCTCTCTCTCTCTCTCTCTCTCTCTCTCTCTCTCTCTCTCTCTCTCATGGTGATAGGTAACTAAATGAATGGTAATTTGTATATTTCGTAGCTAAAATTAACTTGAAATAAGACCAATCAAGTACCAGAATAAGGATCACACTTCCATGTCACCAGTCTCGTCTTTTTATATCTTAGTTCTTTATCAACCTTTGTTCATTTATATCTTACAAAATAATCTTGTTTCTCCTTTCCCCACGTTATCTAGTTTCTCACTCACTTCTAATACTAAAGGATTCTCAAAACATTGACTTGAATCTATAAAAAATAAGTAGCATTTTTTCTTAAATTATAAAAGTTTCAACTAACCTATCAGGTCTTGCCTAGTCCACTCACGTCAGTCGTGAATGTTCAATATCTTGATTTCAGCTTATAATTGTCAATATATGTCAAATATTTTATGTTCATTCCTACAAAAAATATATATAATCTTTTGAATCTGTCACTATTTTTCCAATATTTCATATTCATTTTTACCCCCCAAAAAATAAAAAAGAAAAAATAAAAGATCGCTATTTTGTATATATTTCTACAAAAGAAAAATAAATAATTTGGGAAGCAAACATCTTTCAGGGGATTAAACGTTTGTTCGCCTTTAATTACAAACCACTCTATTTTTTCAGCCTCAGCTACAACTCTTGAGATAAGACAAGGAGTGACTAGCGATGACTATTTGTTGGAAAAGATCGAAGGGGAGGACCTTAAACGGACAGAGGAACACGTGGTGGCAGTGGACACTGGATTCTACGTCAGACTGAGAGGCTTCTTTAACAAGGACTCCAAACTGGCTATTGTCTATTCGTCATTCAGCTATTTGGGGAGTAAGTATTAATGATTTCAATGATTTCATGGTTGGAAGTTTACCTTGTTAATTACACACACACACACACACACACACACACACACACACACACACACATATATATATATATATATATATATATATATATATATATTATATATATATATATATATATATATATATATATATATATATATATATATATATTATAAGATCGCTCCCAGGTCTGGGCACCAAAAATATATTATACTATAGTCCTGTGTCTAAGAACCAAACATATTATAATATATATATATATATATATATATATATATATATATATATATATATATATATATATATATATATATATATATATATATATATATATTACGTCTGGCAAGCTAATCAACCTCTCGAGTTCCAAACTCACCTGTTTGCCTTTACATTTAATCTATTAGTCTTGAAAATATTAATACACGAATTCTGAGACAGTTATATAACTCCCAGGCAGCAATATATAAAACACTGAATATCAAATGGTCTCTAAGTACACTCAAAACTTAACTCGGTAATTATTATTGCAATAAACTTACAAAGGTTCATTAATAGGATACGAACAGATTCTATTCTAAACAATGGTGATTGGAATAGTACGCTCTTTACAAAAAAAAAAAAAATATATTCTATATAAATTACAACACTTTGAAAAGAATTTACATAAAACAAATCAATCACTCAAAATATTGAGTCTGAACAAAACCTAGATTAAAACAAAAATGTTCCGATCTGAAAATTATATAATCACTTGACTTGGAATATTATATCTGAATAAACCTAAGACTAAGACAAAAGAAATAATACTTATGAAAATTATACAAGCACTGGTTTCACTTGAAATTAAATCTGAATACAATATTTAAGTTTGATACTTAATGAAAACAGATAACCAGTTCATGATACAGGTACCTTTCACCTTACAAAATCCCGTCACACCAAAACTTTGATATTTCACTGAACACTTTCAAAACAATACACTGAGCTGCGTAAGAGAAAGGAGAGGGGGAGATGGTTATGTCTCAAGGCTGGGATTCTCTATCTCATCTATGCAACCCTGGGGTCGCCTTTATATATGAAACTTATCTACTTCCAGAATGTTCCAGGACCAAGATCTGGTAACAAGGGGGGGGGGGGGGGCTAAGGCCTCAGAGTTATCAATTAAATAGAAAATATCAAGAGACGAATCCTGGGTTTTCAGGCAACCCTCACATACCAACGCAAAGAGTGACGACTCTCTGTCAGTCAGCTCTGCCTACTCTTTGTCCCCGAAATAAAAAAAAATAAGCTAAGATCTATCCTTAGCTTTTTCGCGAATTTTCCAATGCACATGGCAGACCAAAGAATTCCTCATTTTCTCTTGAAAATGAAGCAATACCTCATAAAAAATATAAAAGAACATTACATAAGCCCTATTTCCTATCTTGTATGATCACATAACACTCTCAAACAGATTCTACTACTTTGTAACAAAAATACGTGAAATACAAAGTCAATTGTTAAAAATAATGTAAATTTACAAATACTTACTTGAATAAAGAATACAATGAAGTTAATGACGAAAGTCTTACGTATTTTACATAATAACTTAAAGCTACTCGAAAGGAACTCATCTTACATGCTGGCTATTTATCTCTTCATTGCACAAATAAAATATAAATAAAATCTTTAATAAACTACTGTATTTACTCTACACTAGGCCAGCTTCATAAGAATATATAAATATATATACTGTATATATATACATATGCTGTATATATGTGTGCGTGCATGTACATTATATATATAAATATATAAATATACATATATATATATATATATACATATATATATATATATATATATATATATATATATATATATATATATATATATATATAATATACACGTACACACATATAATATATATACATATATATACATGTATATATATATATATATATATATATATATATATATATATATATATAATATACATGTACACATATAATATATATATATATATATATATATATATATATATATATATATATATATATATATATATATATATAATATACATGTACACATATAATATATATATATATATATATATATATATATATATATATATATATATATATATATATATATATATATAAAGCCTACTATTTTTAATTCCTCTACATTCGGTTAATGTATCCTTGTCCTTTTGCAGGTTGCTATTCCTTGACTGACCTCATGTGTCACAACCACCGATGCATTCCCAAAATGCTCAGGTGTGACGGATTCGACCACTGTGGTGACAACAGCGACGAGCCCGCTTCGTGCTACGTAGGGGCCGGATCCAAAGGCTTGACCCCAGAGGACGCGGCGTGGTGGTACCAGCACACACCTAATTATTACTTTCCACCAAAATCCTCATTCTTGGGAGGCCAACATGGGTGGTCGGGTGTTCTTCTTCTAACGTCCCTGATAAGTAAGTTTGGTTTGTGATTGACTGATTGATATGGCGTTTTTTGGCATCCTGACATCGAAGGTCATTGACGCCGATATTGTTTCTTATAAATGAAGAACAAATGGAAATTCAATTTTAAACAATAAAAGCGAAGTCTTTTTAAAAGTTGAATGGGTATTTAGCTCAATTTTATTTATTTCAAGGTATTAAGGGTAACGCCGACCTAAAGTGAGGTAGTTTTCATGCACAGCTTTTATGACATTTTCTTCATCCTGATTCATGATCTAGTGTTCTGTATTTGCTTTTGTTTCAGGTGTCCTTATGCATCCACTGAACTTATATATCTTAGTACCTTCAATACATAAAATACTAGAAGATACCTACAGGTATATATAATATCACTGTTCATTCCAGTCATGGTGGTCCTGATGGTTGCTCTCATCTCGTACATGTTCAAACAAAGTGCAGACAGAGTTGGAAGGGAGAGACGTCACGGACTGCACAGCCGCAGAGGTAATGACTCTCATATATAACAATGAAGTTATCCATATGTATCAATAATCTAAGGTTGGTAATCGTACCTGGGAGGATCCAAACTACATGAAACTTTCTGACAAAAGAATATAAGATGAACCTTAATCAAAAATTCTTTTATTATTCACATAATTTCTAAGGTATTAGTTTCGGTAGCCTCTTTTTGTACATCATTTCCTGCTACCGATCCCACTTATTTTATTCCTTTCAACTAACAAGCCTCAAAAAATAGGAATACAGTGATATGGAGAAAATACAATGACGTTCGACTGTAAAATCAAATTAATATGAAAAAATGACTAACAAAAGGATAGCGAATAAAAATTTGTAGTACATTCGATAAAAGTTAGATACAGGTTTGTAATATACATGCACACATATATAAATAACAGTGAAAGCACATTCACTAATATATATATATATATATATATATATATATATATATATATATATATATATATATATATATATATATATATATATATATATATATGTGTGTGTGTGTGTGTGTGTGTGCATGTATGTGTGTAAGGATATATATACATCTATTAATTTATAGATATACACATGCATACATACATATATATATATATATATATATATATATATATATATATATATATATATACATATATATCCATATATATCCATATATATATACATATATATACATACATATATATAAACACACACACATATATATATATATATATATATATATATATATATATATATATATATATATATACATATACATACATACATACATATATATGCATACATAAATATATATATACATAAATTATATATATATATATATATATATATATATATATATATATATATGTATAAATATAAATAAACACACACACACATATATATATATATATATATATATATATATATATATATATATATATATATATATATATATATAATTTTCTACATATAATATATATAAATAAATCTTAACCTCATACGGGATCGAACCCTAGTCTCTTCAAAAGGAAGGCAAAGTAGCAATCAACCGTGCTCTAAAAGAAGTCTGAACCTAAATGCTAGGTTCCGACTTTTTTTCAGAGATTCTGGTGGCATAATTGATAGCTTCTTTGCCTTTCATCCGAGGTACTAGGGTTTGATCCCAGTTCTATTTGAGAACGATGTTCTGTTAATTTTCCTCCATATATAAATAGGTATTAAGGGGAAGACAGAAGACTCGAGTTATGTGATCCATCTCAAACCTTGATTCTTTTTATATTATAATACATCGTTGCGTCTTTTGAAGCACTCTGTTTTCTTATCATGATCAACCAGGTAAACATTTCATATTAAGGCAAGTTAGGTAAGAAGATTTTTTTTTTCACTATCATTAGGCTAATCATCATAATAATTAATGTTTCCACAACTCTAAATCGAAAAAGTTGAAAAGTGGTTCATAGATTAATTAAGTGCAATAATGCATGAGTTTTTATTAAGTAAAACAACTCTTTCTTTTCAGGATCAATAGGTGATGATGTTGAGATTGTTGACGCCTCTGCTGATGATCCCCCATTATATGAGCCTCCACCTGATTATGAGGAAGTTATCAAAGTCATCTTATCAGGAAATAATCTTAAGGTAAGTAGTTTGCAGAGAAAAAGAATAAACAATTCAGCGTGATAATTAAATGGAATGCCTTAACTTTATCAGTTTACTGTGTTGAACTGGATTTGATTGGGGAAATAGGCTATGGAACGATAGAAATGCTTTTTGTAACATAATAAATAACACACATTTCGTATTTTAAGGTAGTAGGTTGGCCAGGGCACCAGCCGCCCGTTGAGATACTACCGCTAGAGAGTTAGGGGGTCCTTTGACTGGCCAGACAGTACCATATTGGATCCTTCTCTCTGGTTACGGTTCTTTCCCTTTGCCTACAGACACCGAATAGTCTGGCCTATTCTTTACAGATTCTCCTCTGTCCTCATACACCTGACAACACTGAGATTACTAAACAATTCTTCTTCACCCCAGGGGTTAACTACGGCAATGTAATTGTTCAGTGGCTACTTTCCTCTTGGTAAGGGTAGAAGAGACTCTTTAGCTATGGTAGGCAGCTCTTCTAGGAGAAGGACACTCCAAAATCAAACCATTGTTCTCTAGTCTTGGGTAGTGCTATAGCCTCTGTACCATGGCCTTCCACTGTCTTGGGTTAGAGTTCTCTTGCTTGAGGGTACACTCAGGCACACTGTTGTGTCTAGTTTCTCTTTCTCTTGTTTTGTTGAAGTTTTTATTGTTTATATAGGAAATATTTATTTAAATGTTGTTACTATTCTTAAAATATTTTATTTTTCCTTGTTTCCTTTCCTCACTGAGCTATTTTCCCTGTTGGGGCCCCTGGGCTTATAGCATCCTGCTTTTCCAACTAGGGTTGTAGCTTAGCATTTAATAATAATAATAATAATTACAGTTTAGAAGAGTACCTTGATATTATGTAAGAGGTACGAGGTGGTCAAAACATTCACAATCAAGATATCTTTCAAAACTTCTTTCCAAACAGCTTGTGAGACGCCCTGGAGGAGTTACAGCATGGGTACCTGATAAACATGTTGATGAAAGCAATGGACAAAACAACCAACCTAAGTTTGATAGACCATTAAGGACACGTCATGCCTCCTTGGATCTTGAGCGAGGAATGGAAGTTGTGCTGTGGAACTCAAATTCCGGTGGGCCCCCAAGGTAAAAAGAGAGCTCTTTATTTTCTTCGGTAAACAATGTAACACATCTAAACATGGTATTTAGCCAAAAATACTTGACATGGTTTAAATTCTAGGTGATGAATTAGCCTTATTAATTATCTAGTTATCAAAGTACACCTTTTTTAGAAAATGGATTTATACGAGACTGAAAACTTTTTTACTAGAGTATTTATTGACTATATATTAAATCAATATAGGGCAGTAAGTATTGGCCTTTACTTGCAGGAACACTACCACAAATACTGTTGCAGTAAGTAGTGAAGATACTGGATCTTCATCGGCTGCGAGACAAGTTGTTCCATTTCAAATGGGACACATAAGAAGATCATCCCTTCCTACAGCACCAACACCAGAAACAATGCACCATGATGTTCAGGGTCACAGTGTCAGTATTGCTCCTGAAACTATACCAGAGGGGCCTGAAAGCCTCGAGTCACCACGGCCCCCTATTCGTCATGCTCATACATTAAGCTCTCCTCAAATTTCGACCAGGATATATGATTATGATACTTCAGCAGTTTCAACTCCCGGCCCAAGTACTCCTAAGCCTTTGCAGTCATCAAGTAAGACAAGGAAAAGCAAAAAAGGAGCAAAAAAAGGTGGTAAACGTAAAAAATCATCTGCAATTAAAAAGCCAGAGAGACAAATAATCAAAGATGACTCAGCCCCTCCATCTTACGAAGATGCAATGCAACAGGTTATCCATAGAGAATCTCAGTCTCCTGGGGTTTCAGGAGAAGGTCACTCAAGCAGTGACTCTACAAATCATGTAAATGAGAGTACACAGACTAGTTTAGATCAAGGTATGATCATTAATACAGAAGATCTTTCTCCAACAGACAGAGTACATGCTGCTAGAGAACTGTTTCAGAAGCTTTCTAGTGCTCAACAGAAACCTAAGCATGCACCACGTGAACCTCATGGAAATCCTCACATTGCAAAACGTCCAGTTGTACAGGTCAATAGAACTAGGCACCACAAGGGTACATCCAGTGGAGGAACAATCAGCCGTGGTACTGTCAAAGCCTGTAAGGCTATGCTATTGAAGTCTCAGAACATAAAACGAGACTGTGAATGCAATGGAGCCTGTTCTTGTGCTCATTTCAAGGCAGAAAGTCCTGCAGAGGTTACTCCCGTTAAAGGGGTAGTTAAATCTAAAGTGCAGTATTATCTTAAAATTGAAGAGGGTACTAAGAAGAAGGACCTTGATACATCTAGTGAAAGATCTTATGTAGAAGAAGAAATGGAGATAACTCCTGAAGATCCAGCCAACTTATTGGAGAACAGTGCAACTCAGAAGAAAAAGAGACTAGTGAGGAATAAATCTGCACCAACAATAGGTCGAATTCGTGACCTAGATTTGGACATTTACTTTTCACAGAATGAGGAAACATCAGGAATGGCAACACCTTCGCCAAGTGAAGACATAGAACGGCCTCTTATCACTCCTGACACAAATACATCAAAACCAGTGTTTATTGTACCAAAGAATTTGCCTAATAAAGATGAATTAACAAAGCAAGAACAAATGCAGAGCATCCAGAGTCGAGTAAAGCATTATAATGAACTTACAAGTGCCAAAAGCCCATCTCCTACATCATCTTCCACGCCTTCACCCATAAACTCACCGGTTCAGTGCATGAAACTAAGCCATTTTCTTAGGTCAGCCTTTGATGATTCTTCAGAGGAAATAAATGGTGCCGCAGCTAGTATGCAAAGCATGAAGACTACTGTATGTGATACCAATATCAAACCTGGTTTGGTCAGAGAAGCTACTGCAAAATTCATAACAACCCTGGCAACAGATATTCGTCCCAAATTATGTCCTCAGGACTCAGAGGAATGGTATACAAGTGAAGGTTCCTCACTTCCAGTTAGGATTCCTTACCTCAATTTACAGAATGAGACTTCAAGCTCTCCTGATTTATGTGACCAAAATGTCCTTAATATTCCACCTTTGAAAACAGAAGAAGCAGAATCGATTGAGTTATGGGATTCAATATCTCAGGGTATATCTGAAACTGAGGGTTTTATAATTGAAGCCAAAAAAGATTTAACCCCTACATGTTCTTCAGGGGCTGTGCCAAAGAAGTCAGCTGGTGAAGTTATAATCAAACTGAGCAAGAAGGATGATGCTTCCCAAGAAAATAAACATAAGGACGCTGTTTCCTCTGGTGAAGGGAAAAATAACGGTAAAAACAATACTGCAATAAATGTCAACAAAGTATCCCCAGAGTCTGCTGTAAAGGCAACCGACAGCTGTAATAAAGAGGTTCATGTAAAGCCTTGCTCACAATCTTCAGCCATAATTCTTGAGGAAGTTAACCTTGGTCCAAGAAATCCAGTTTATGATACTACCTCAGATGAAGACTCCCCACCATCATCACCAAGTCGTGTACAAAGAAGAAATAAAATATTGAATGAAACAATCGATATGGAAATTGATTTAGAAGTTGTTCCAAAGACTTCTGAATCTGGAATTACAGTCACAACCTTAAGTGATACTGAATCTCAAAAGGCAAAGCCCGAGGGGGCGGATAATAAAAAGAAGATTCCGATTCCTTCACCACGAGGATCAAAGACCTTGCAACTAAAGGTATCGCCTAAACACCAAATATCCTCTCCAGATGATAAAGCCCCACCGGTAGAAGCTTCCATAGAAAAAGAAATACCTTCGGCAAATTCTCCTCAGTCAAGTGCTGACCAGGAAGGGGAAATTGGTCATTCTTCAGCTACTCCCCCTCAGACACAAGAGACTACGACTCCAAATCCTGAGATGGAACACAGTGGGGTTGTCACTGTCAACAGCAATAAAAGATTAAAACGGGATTACATTTAAATATTAATAGATTTTTATCATTAATGATTTTCTAAATAATCATTACTACAGGTCATTCAAGGATGTTGTGGTCTTACTCGTCGTACTTTACCATATATATGTGTATATATATATATATATATATATATATATATATATATATATATATATATATATATATATATATATATATATATATATATATATATATAAATTTATATAGATATACATAAATTTATGTATGTATGTATATATATATATATATATATATATATATATATATATATATATATATATATATATAATATATAATGTATATATATAATTATATATTATATATATTATATATATATATATAATATATATATATATATAATATATAATATATAATGTATATATATATATATATATATATATATATATATATATATATATATATATCAATTTATATAAACTGTATATACATATATATATATAATATATATATATATATATATATATATATATATATATATATATATATCAATTTATATATACTGTATATATATACATATATATATATATATATATATATATATATATATATATATATCAATTTATATATACTGTATATATATAATTTATATAATATATATATACATATGTATATATATATATATATATGTATATATATATATATATATATATATATATATATATATATATATATATATATACATATATATATATATATATATATATATATATATATATATATATATATATATATATATATATATATATATATATATATATATATATGGTTGTAATAAAACGGGAACGTGAATGTCAGAAAAAAAAATTATCCTATACAAACCACAATAGTTCCATTTCACAGATATCCCAAGAACGGATTGCTAGTAAACCTTTTAGGCCACTATAACAAATAAAATTAAAATCTGGCTTTACGTTCCGACGTAAGGCCAAAACTTATTTTGAAAAAGTTTGGCTATATTACGAAATAGATAACCGTTGTGAAACTAAGACCGATTAAGTTTTTTTTTTTAGGCTTAAGATTCAAATACATTATTTTCCATACTAGGAATATCAGTAATGTAGTGCATAAGCCAAGCATATTTTCTATGTCCCTACTATGTTGATAGTATTTACTTGACTATATTATATAATCGCTCATTGAAATAGACCATGCAGTCTAGCATGTAGCTTTCGTTTTAAGTGAACACGTGCCATGCTATATGTTAGTCCAACTATTTCCATAAGTGCCCCTTCTCCTTGGCAATAACTTGCAACATAAATTGCAATATGTGACTTATATTAAATAGGACTTGTTTATTAGCTTGTATAGAAAACCTAATAAGTATTTAATTTTGTTAATCCAAATATTTCTTGAAAGCAAAGTCTGTAGGTGTTAACAGCTAATTTTATCATTTATTGTTTTAAGATACTTTTTGGGGTATGTTTTTATATTCATTATTTAAAAGTTCTTATGTGTAAAAAGTATTCAGTCTAAAACAAATAATCCTAATAAACAAATATATAGATAGACATTACTATAGTCAATTCTTTTAAGTGAGGCAGATTCGCACCGACTCGCAGGGGTGCCTTTTTAGCTCGGGAAAGTTTCCTGATCGCTGATTGGTTGGACAACATAATTCTAAACAAATAGCAGGAAACTTTTCCGAGCCAAAAGGGCACCGCTGCGGGTCAGTGAAAATGCGCCTCAATAAAAAAAATGAGTGTAGTTAATTTTAATGAAAGGTGAATGCATTGTAATGATTGATACCCATTAGAAAATTTCCATTATCTATCTATGTAAATCAATATATATATATATATATATATATATATATATATATATATATATATATATATATATATTATACATATCACCATAATTGATATGTTCTGCAAGTACTGAAAATAATCCCCAAGAAATCAGAGTACATCATTAAATTATGTTTCCAAATAAATATTAAAACTTCCTACAGTCTCAGTTACTTTTCCATCTTTGCCCTAATTTTACTAAGTTGTACAAATGAACTCAGTGTAAAGAATCTTATAATAAAAATATTAGATAGTAAAATACAACACAGAATCTAATGAATGAAATCACCGAATGAAATAAGAGAATCTCGTATATGTTTCAAGCAATTGACGCCGATTAAATAGAAACAGTGACGCAGATTAAATAGAAAAAGTGACGCTGATTAAATAAAGAGACGTCGATTAAATAGATAAAGGGACCCCGATTAAATAGAAAGTGACGCAGATCAAATAAAGAGACGTCGATTAAATAGATAAAGGGACCCGAAATAAATAGAAAAAAATACTCCGATTAAATAGAAAAAGTGACGCCGATTAAATAAAGGACCCCGATTAGATAGATAACATTACTGATTATATAGAAAAAAAACACTCCGAATAATTAGATAAAGGAATGCCGATTGAATAGATAAAATGACTCCCATTAAATAAAAAATTTAAATTATATATATACTCCGAATATATAGAGAAAAAATTACTCCAAATAAATAGAAAACAAATTACTACGATTAAATAGATAAAATAAAGTGTCGCAGATTAAATAAAAAAAAGTGACGCCGAGTAAATAGAAAAAAAAATCTATCATATATATAAAGTGATGCCGATTAAATAGATAGTTAAAAATATTTCCGATTAAATAGATTAAATGACGGTGATTAAATAGAAAAAAAATGATGCTGATTAAATAGGGAAAAAATATATCATATATATAAAGTGATGCCGATTAAATAGATAGTTAAAAATATTTCAGATTAAATAGATTAAATGACGGTGATTAATAGAAAAAATTATGCTGATTAAATAGAAAAAATGACGGTGATTAAATAGATAAAGGGACACCAATTAAATAGATAAAGTAACGCCGATTGAATAGATAAAGTGACGCCGATTAAATTGAAAAAATATCTCCGACTTAATACATAAAAGGACCCCAATTAAATAGATAAAGTGACCCCGATTAAATAGATGAAGTAGCGCAGATTAAATAGAAAAATATTTCCGATTAAATAGATACAGGGATGCTGATTCAATAGATAAAGTGACGCCGATTAAATTGAAAAAAAATATCTCAGATAAAATACATAAAGGGAACCTGATTAAATAGTTAAAGTGACGCCAATTAAATAGAAAAATATTTCCTATTACATAGATAAAGGGACGCCAATTAAATAGATAAAGTGACACATACTAAATAGAAAAAAATGACGCTGATTAAATAGAAACAATGACGGCGATTAAATAGAAAAAATGACGCCGATTAAATAGAAACAATGACGGCGATTAAATAGAAAAAATGACGCCGATTAAATAGATATTATTTCGAAAACTTTGTTAAAACTTAGGACGTTATAACTGAGCCTTCAGTCTACCTTAGGTCACGTGACGTTTAAAAGCAAGTCACTTGTTACATTTAGAATAAATAAGGGGGTGGGGGTGGCCTTGAATCGGGTTAGCAACAATGAACTCGCTCTAAAAGCCTCCAAGGGAATCTACCTGTCCATATAGTGCAAATTTTCATATGATCCATGATACTCATCCCTGTTTTATATAAAATAAACAAAAACTCTGAAGATGGATGACATGATATCATCGTTATTATATAGTTTGACTCTCATCCTAATGTTTTAATAGCCAAGATCTTTTACTTTACTATATCTATTTTTTGTTTATTCTATTCCCAAGAAAGATGTTGATTTATGCTATTTTCCATTCTCTCAGTGTTTAGCCGTGACTTATATAACTCCTTTTCTTTTAATTCCGATTCTTGACTTATACCTTTGAGAAACGAGTTTGCATTGCCTGTGATTAAAGATCCAACATGGCATATTTAGTGATGACTAAATACATTGAACGCTCAGGTACAGGTTTAAACAAAATTTGAACATACTTGGCCCTCTTGCAGGCCACCCATTAAACACACAAACATGCAAGTAAAATTGCTTGGCTTGACATTGACTATTTCAATATCTCAAATGTAGCAAAATCATCATGCAACCTGTAAACAGAGTAACTGTATGAATAAAGGACTGAACAGGCCTTTTGTCTTATTTTCTTTCTATAGAAATCATAAGCTGTATAAAATCTGGCGTTACATAGAGAAGTTACAAGTTATATGGGCATAGTGCTCCTATTGGGGAATACTGTATTTCTTATTTTCGGAAAGGGGCTTTCTTATATATTTATAAATTAGTATGTGGCATCCAATATCTCAAAACAGTCTACATTCCCCTATAATTTATCTGATTTATCAACCCATAGCTGTTTTGGCCATCAAATTATGGCTTTTAATTTTATTTCCTTTACAATAGAATGACACTTCAATATAGCAACTAGGCCTATGGTAACTTTATGCACCAGCCGTGTCTCTACCGAATATGATGAAATAAGGTTTTTCAAATGTATTTTTATGTTTCAAAAGATGTCATATCAATTTGTGGGAAACTGGGTGGTTTTGAAGAGAGGCCATTGTAGAAAATTTCACTAAATAGAGATCATTGTCGAACATTTCTCTGGAGACGCCCTCGTAGAAAAGAGGAGCCATTGTAGAACATTTCTCTGAAGAGAGGACATTGTAGAACAATTCACTAAAGAGAGGCCATTGTCGAACATTTCTCTGGAGAGGCCCTCGTAGAAAAGAGGAGCCATTGTAGAACATTTCTCTGAAGAGAGGCCATGTAGAACATTCACTGGAGAGAGGTCATTTCAGATCATTCACTGAAGAGAGGCCATTTCAGAACATTCACTGAAGAGAGGCCATCGTAGAACATTTCTCTAAACAGAGGCCATTGTAGAACATTTCTCTGAAGAGAGGCCATTTCAGAACATTCACTGAAGAGAGGACATTGTAGAACATTCACTGGAGAGAGGTAATTGCAGAACATTCACTGAAGAGAGGCAATCGTAGAACATTTCTCTAAACAGAGGCCATTATAGAACATTTCTCTGAAGAGAGGCCGTTTCAGAACATTCACTGGAGAGAGGACATTGTAGAACATTCACTGGAGAGAGGTTATTTCAGAACATTCACTGAAGAGAGGTCATCGTAGAACATTTCTCTAAACAGAGGCCATTGTAGAACATTCCTCTGAAGAGAGGCCATTTCAGAACATTCACTGAAGAGAGGCCATTGTAGAACATTTATCTGAAGAGAGGCCATTGTAGAACATTTCTCTGAAGAGAGGCCATTGTAGAACATTTCTCTGAAGAGAGGCCATTGTAAAACATTCACTGAAGAGAGGCCATTTCAGAACATTTCACTGAAGAGAGGCC
The DNA here is from genome assembly GCF_036898095.1 of Palaemon carinicauda. Classification (NCBI taxonomy): domain Eukaryota; kingdom Metazoa; phylum Arthropoda; class Malacostraca; order Decapoda; family Palaemonidae; genus Palaemon; species Palaemon carinicauda. Next base: position 77,334,916 of record NC_090747.1, read on the forward strand.
ATTTCGGAACAATTCACTGAAGAGAGGCCATTGTAGAACATTTCACTGAAGAGAGGCCATTGTAAAACATTTCTCTCAAGAGAAGCCATTTCAAAACATTCACTGAAGAGAAACCATTTCAGAACATTTACTGAAGAGAGGCCATTTCAGAACATATCACTGAAGAGAGGCAATTGTAAAACATTCACTGAAGAAAGGTCATTTCAGAAAATCACTAAAGAGAAGCCATTTCAGAACATTTCACTGAAGAGAGGCCATCGTAGAACATTTCTCTAAAGAGAGGCCATTGTAGAATATTTCTCTGGAGAGGTCACTTCAGAACATTCACAGAAGAGAAGGCATTTCAGAACATTTCACTGAAGAAAGGCCATCGTAGAACATTTCTCTAAAGAGAGGCCATTGTAGAACATTTCTCTGAAGAGAGGTAATTTCAGAACATTCACAAAAGAGAAGCCATTTCAGAACATTTATCTGAAGTGGCCCTTTCAGAACATTCACTGGAGAGGCCATCGTAGAACATTTCTCTAAAGAAAAGCCATTGTAGAACATTTCTCTGGAGAGGTCACTTCAGAACATTCACAGAAGAGAAGCCATTTCAGAACATTTCACTGAAGAGAGGCCATCGTAGGACATTTCTCAAAAGAGACGCAATTGTAGAAAAATTCTCTGAAGAGAGGTCATTTCAGAACATTCACAGAAGAGAGGCCATTGTAGAACATTTCTCTGAAGTGGCCATTTCAGAACATTCACTGGAGAGGCCATTGTAGAACATTTCTCTGAAGAGATGTCATTTCAGAACATTCACTGAAGAGAGGAAATTGTAGAACATTTCTCTGAAGAGAGGTCATTGCAGAACATTCACTGGAGAGGAAATTGTAGAACAATTCTCTTAAGAGAGGTCATTTCAGAACATTCACTGAAGAGAGGCCATTGAGCATTTCTCTTAAAAGAGGTAATTTCAGAACATTCACTGGAGAGGCAATTGTAGAATATTTCTCTGAAGAGAGACCATTTCAGAACATTCACTGAAGAGAGGCCATTTCAGAACATTTCACTGGAGGCCATTGTAGAACATTTCACTGGAGGCCATTGTAGAACATTCCACAGAAGAGAGGCCATTGTAGAACATTTCTCTGAAGAGAGGCCATTGTAGAACATTTCACTGACGAGGCAATTGTAGAACATTTCACTGGAGAAGCCATTATAGAACATTTCACTGAAGAGAGGCCATTATAGAACATTTCTCTGAAGAGAAGCCATTTCAGAACCTTCACTGAAGAGACACCATTTCAGAACATTCACTGAAGAGAGGCAATTGTAGAACAACATTTCCCTGAAGAGAGCCCATGGTAGAATATTTCTCTGAAGAGAGGCCATTGTAGAACATTTCTCTGAAGAGAAGCCATTGTAGAACATTTCTCTGAAGAGAAGCCATTTAGAACATTCACTGAAGAGAGACCATTTCAGAACATTCACTGAAGAGAGACCATTTCAGAACATTCACTGAAGAGAGACCATTTCAGAACATTCACTGAAGAGAGACCATTTCAGAACATTCACTGAAGAGAGACCATTTCAAAACATTCACTGAAGAGAGGCAATTGTAGAACAACATTTCCCTGAAGAGAGGCAATTGTAGAATATTTCTCTGAAGAGAGGCCATTGTAGAACATTTCTCTGAAGAGAGGCCATTGTAGAACATTTCTCTGAAGAGAAGCCATCGTAGAACATTCACTGAAGAGAGATCATTTCAGAACATTTACTGAAGAGAGGCCATTTCAGAACATTCACTGAAGAGAGGCCATTGTAGAACATTTATCTGAAGAGAGGCCATTGTAGAACATTTCTCTGAAGAGAGGCCATTGTAGAACATTTCTCTGAAGAGAAGCCATTGTAGAACATTTCTCTGAAGAGAAGCCATTTAGAACATTCACTGAAGAGAGACCATTTCAGAACATTCACTGAAGAGAGACCATTTCAGAACATTCACTGAAGAGAGACCATTTCAGAACATTCACTGAAGAGAGACCATTTCAGAACATTCACTGAAGAGAGACCATTTCAGAACATTCACTGAAGAGAGACCATTTCAAAACATTCACTGAAGAGAGGCAATTGTAGAACAACATTTCCCTGAAGAGAGGCAATTGTAGAATATTTCTCTGAAGAGAGGCCATTGTAGAACATTTCTCTGAAGAGAGGTCATTGTAGAACATTTCACTGAAGAGAGGCCATTGTAGAACATTTCTCTGAAGAGAAGCCATTATAGAGCATTCACGAGAGAGGTCATTTCAGAACATTCACTGAAGAGAGGCCATTTCAGGACATTTCACTGAAGAGAGGTAATTGTAGAACATTTCCCTGAAGAGAGGTAATTGTAGAACATTTCCCTGAAGAGAGGTAATTGTAGAACATTTCCCTGAAGAGAGGCAATTGTAGAATATTTCTCTGAAGAGAAGCCATTGAAGAACATTCCTGAGAGGCCATTTCAGAACATTCACTGAAGAGAGGCCATTATAGAACATTTCACTGAAGAGAGGCCATTATAGAACATTTCACTGAAGAGATGCCACTGTGGAACAACATTTCACTGAAGAGGAAATTGTAGAATATTTCTCTGAAAAGAAGCCATTGAAGAACATTTCTCTGAAGAGGCCATTGTAGAACATTTCACTGAAGAGAGGCCATTGTAGAACATTTCTCTGAACAGAGGCTATTGTAGAACATTTCACTGAAGAGAGGCCATTGTAGAACATTTCACTGAAAAGAGGCTATTATAGAACATTTCACTGAAGAGAGGCCATTATAGAACATTTCACTGATGAGAAGCCATTGTAGAAAATTTCTCTGAAGAGAGGCCATTGTAGAACATTTCTCTGAAGAGAGGCCATTTTAGAACATTTCTCTGAAGAGAAGCCATTTCAGAACATTCACTGAAGAGAGACCATTTCAGAACATTCACGGAAGAGAGGCCATTGTAGAACAACATTTCCCTGAAGAGAGGCATTTGTAGAATATTTCTCTGAAGAGAGGCCATTGTAAAACATTTCTCTGAAGAGAGGCCATTGTAGAACATTTCTCTGAAGAGAAGCCATCGTAGAACATTTCACTGAAGAGAGGCCATTGTAGAACATTTCTCTGAAGAGAGGCCATTGTAGAACATTTCACTGAAGAGAAGCCATAATAGAACATTTCACTGAAGAGAGGCCACTATAGAACATTTCTCTGAAGAGAGGCCATTGTAGGAAATTTCTCTGAAGAGAGGCCATTGTAGAACATTTCTCTGAAGAGAGGCCATTGTAAAACATTTCTCTGAAGAGAAACCATTATAGAACATTTCACTGAAGAGAGGCCATTATAGAACATTTCTCTGAAGAGAAGCCATTTCAGAACATTCACTGAAGAGACACCATTTCAGAACATTCATTGAAGAGAGGCAATTGTAGAACATTTCCCTGAAGAGAGGCAATTGTAGAACATTTCCCTGAAGAGAGGCAATTGTAAAATATTTCTCTGAAAAAAAGACATTGAAGAACATTTCTCTGAAGAAAGGCCATTGTAGAACATTTCTCTGAAGAGAGGCCATTGTAGAACATTTCACTGAAGAGAGGCAATTGTAGAACATTTCTCTGAAGAGAAGCCATTATAGAGCATTCACTGAAGAGAGGTCATTTCAGAACATTCACTGAAGAGAGGCCATTTCAGAACATTCACTGAAGAGAGGCTATTATAGAACATTTCACTGAAGAGATGCCACTGTAGAACAACATTTCACTGGAGAGGCAATTGTAGAATATTTCTCTGAAAAGAAGCCATTGAAGAACATTTCTCTGAAGAGGCCATTGAAGAACATTTCTCTGAAGAGGCCATTGAAGAACATTTCTCTGAAGAGGTCATTGTAGAACATTTCACTGAAGAGAGACCATTGTAGAACATTTCTCTGAACAGAGGCCATTGTAGAACATTTCACTGAAGAGAGGCCATTGTAGAACATTTCCCTGAAGAGATGCCATTATAGAACATTTCTCTGAAGAGAAGCCATTTCAGAACATTCACTGAAGAGACACCATTTCAGAACATTCACTGAAGAGAGGCCATTATAGAACATTTCACTGAAGAGATGCCACTGTAGAACAACATTTCACTGGAGAGGCAATTGTAGAATATTTCTCTGAAAAGAAGCCATTGAAGAACATTTCTCTGAAGAGGCCATTGAAGAACATTTCTCTGAAGAAGTCATTGTAGAACATTTCACTGAAGAGAGACCATTGTAGAACATTTCTCTGAACAGAGGCCATTGTAGAACATTTCACTGAAGAGAGGCCATTGTAGAACATTTCTCTGAAGAGAGGCTATTATAGAACATTTCACTGAAGAGAAGCCATAGTAGAAAATTTCTCTGAAGAGAGGCCATTGTAGAGCATTTCACTGAAGAGAGGCCATTATAGAACATTTCTCTGAAGAGAAGCCATTTCAGAACATTCACTGAAGGGAGGCAATTGTAGAACAACATTTCCCTGAAGAGAGGCAATTGTAGAACAACATTTCCCTGAAGAGAGGCAATTGTAGAATATTTCTCTGAAGAGAGGCCATTGTAGAATATTTCTCTGAAGAGAGGCCATTGTAGAACATTTCTCTGAAGAGAGGCCATTTTAGAATATTTCTCTGAAGAGAGGCCATTGTAGAACATTTCTCTGAAGAGAGGTCATTCTAGAACATTTCTTTGAAAAGAAGCCATCGTAGAACATTTCACTGAAGAGAGGCCATTGTAGAACATTTCTCTGAAGAGAGGCCATTGTAGAACATTTCACTGAAGAGAGGCCATTGTAGAATATTTCTCTGAAGAGAGGCCATTGTAGAACATTTCTCTGAAGAGAGGCCATTGTAAAACATTTCTTTGAAGAGAAGCCATCGTAGAACATTTCAATGAAGAGAGGTCATTGTGGAACATTTCTCTGAAGAGACGCCATTGTAGAACATTTCACTGAAGAGAAGCCATTATAGAACATTTCACTGAAGAGAGGCCATTATAGAACATTTCTCTGAAGAAAGGCCATTATAGAACATTTCTCTGAAGAAAGGCCATTATAGAACATTTCTCTGAAGAGAGGCTATTGTAGAACATTTCTCTGAAGAGAGGCCATTGTAGAACATTTCTCTGAAAAGAAGCCATTATAGAAAATTTCACTGAAGAGAGGCCATTATAGAACATTTCTCTGAAGAGAAGCCATTATAGAACATTTCTCTGAAGAGAAGCCATTTCAGAACATTCACTAAGAGAGACCATTTCAGAACATTAACTGAAGAGAGGAAATTTTAGAACAACATTTCCCTGAAGAGAGGCAATTGTAGAATATTTCTCTGAAGAGAGGCCATTGTAGAACATTTCTCTGAAGAGAGGCCATTGTAGAACATTTCTCTGAAGAGAGGCCATAGTAGAACATTTCTCTGAAAAGAAGCCATCATAGAGCATTCACTAAAGAGAGGTCATTTCAGGACATTTCACTGAAGAGAGGCCATTGTAGAACATTTCCCTAGAGAGGCAATTGTAGAATATTTCTCTGAAGAGAAGCCATTGAAGAACATTTCTGAGAGGCCATTTCAGAACATTCACTGAAGAGAGGCCATTATAGAACATTTCACTGAAGAGATGCCACTGTAGAACAACATTTCACTGGAGAGGCAATTGTAGAATATTTCTCTGAAAAGAAGACATTGAAGAACATTTCTCTGAAGAGGCCATTGTAGAACATTTCACTGAAAAGAGACCATTGTATAACATTTCTCTGAACAGAGGCCATTGCAGAACATTTCACTGAAGAGAGGCTATTATAGAAAATTTCACTGAAGAGAAGCCATTGTAGAAAATTTCTCTGAAGAGAGGCCATTGTAGAACATTTCACTGAAGAGAGGCCATTGTAGAACATTTCACTGAAGAGAGGCCATTTTAGAACATTTCACTGAAGAGATGCCACTGTAGAACAACATTTCACTGGAGAGGAAATTGTAGAATATTTCTCTGAAAAAAAAACATTGAAGAACATTTCTCTGAAGAGGCCATTGTAGAACATTTCACTGAAAAGAGGCCATTGTATAACATTTCTCTGAACAGAGGCCATTGTAGAACATTTCACCGAAGAAAGGCCATTGTAGAACATTTCACTGTAGAGAGGCTATTATAGAACATTTCACTGAAGAGAAGCCATTGTAGAACATTTCACTGAAGAAAGGCCATTGTAGAACATTTCACTGAAGAGAGGCCATTGTAGAACATTTCACTGAAGAGAGGCCATTGTAGAACATTTCACTGAAGAGAGGCCATTGTAGAAAATTTCTCTGAAGAGAGGCCATTGTAGAACATTTCTCTGAAGAGAGGCCATTGTAGAACATTTCTCTGAAGAGAGGCAATTGTAGATCATTTCACTGAAGAGAGGCTATTGTAGAACATTTCAATGGAGAGAGGGCATTGTAGAACATTTCTCTGAAGAGAGGCCATTGTAGAAAATTTCACTGGAGAGAGGCCATTGTAGAAAATTTCACTGCAGAGAGGCCATTGTAGAACATTTCTCTGAAGAGAGGCCATTGTAGAACATTTCACTGAAGAGAGGCCATTGTAGAACATTTCTCTGAACAGAGGCCATTGTAGATCATTTCACTGAAGAGAGGCTATTGTAGAACATTTCAATGGAGAGAAGCCATTGTAGAACAACATTTCACTGGAGAGGAAATTGTAGAATATTTCTCTGAAAAAAAAAACATTGAAGAACATTTCTCTGAAGAGGCCATTGTAGAACATTTCACTGAAAAGAGGCCATTGTATAACATTTCTCTGAACAGAGGCCATTGTAGAACATTTCACCGAAGAAAGGCCATTGTAGAACATTTCACTGTAGAGAGGCTATTATAGAACATTTCACTGAAGAGAAGCCATTGTAGAACATTTCACTGAAGAAAGGCCATTGTAGAACATTTCACTGAAGAGAGGCCATTGTAGAACATTTCACTGAAGAGAGGCCATTGTAGAACATTTCACTGAAGAGAGGCCATTGTAGAAAATTTCTCTGAAGAGAGGCCATTGTAGAACATTTCTCTGAAGAGAGGCCATTGTAGAACATTTCTCTGAAGAGAGGCAATTGTAGATCATTTCACTGAAGAGAGGCTATTGTAGAACATTTCAATGGAGAGAGGGCATTGTAGAACATTTCTCTGAAGAGAGGCCATTGTAGAAAATTTCACTGGAGAGAGGCCATTGTAGAAAATTTCACTGCAGAGAGGCCATTGTAGAACATTTCTCTGAAGAGAGGCCATTGTAGAACATTTCACTGAAGAGAGGCCATTGTAGAACATTTCTCTGAACAGAGGCCATTGTAGATCATTTCACTGAAGAGAGGCTATTGTAGAACATTTCAATGGAGAGAAGCCATTGTAGAACATTTCTCTGAAGAGAGTCCATTGTAGAACATTTCACTGAAGAGAAGCCATTGTAGAACATTTCACTGAAGAGAAGCCATTGTAGAAAATTTCTCTGAAGAGAGGCCATTGTAGAACATTTCACTGAAGAGAGGCCATTGTAGAACATTTCTCTGAACAGAGGCCATTGTAGATCATTTCACTGAAGAGAGGCCATTGTAGAACATTTCAATGGAGAGAAGCCATTGTAGAACATTTCTCTGAAGAGAGTCCATTGTAGAACATTTCTCTGAAGAGAGGCCATTGTAAAACATTTCTCTGAACAGAGGCCATTGTAGATCATTTCACTGAAGAGAGGCCATTGTAGAAAATTTCACTGAAGAGAGGCCATTGTAGAACATTTCACTGAAGAGAGGCCATTGTAGAACATTTCACTCAAGAGAAGCCATTGTAGAACATTTCTCTGAAGAGAGGCCATTGTAGAACATTTCACTGAAGAGGGGCCATTGTGGAACATTTCTCTGAACAGAGGCCATTGTAGATCATTTCACTGAAGAGAGGCTATTGTAGAACATTTCAATGGAGAGAGGGCATTGTAGAACATTTCTCTGAAGAGAGGCCATTGTAGAAAATTTCACTGAAGAGAGGCCATTGTAGAACATTTCACTGAAGAGAGGCCAATGTAGAACATTTCTCTTAACAGAGGCAATTGTAGATCATTTCACTGAAGAGAGGCTATTGTAGAACATTTCAAAGGAGAGAGGGCATTGTAGAACATTTCTCTGAAGAGAGGCCATTGTAGAAAATTTCACTGAAGAGAGGCCATTGTAGAACATTTCACTGAAGAGAGGCCATTGTAGAACATTTCACTGAAGAGAGGCCATTGTAGAACATTTCACTGAAGAGAAGCCATTGTAGAAAATTTCTCTGAAGAGAGGCCATTGTAGAACATTTCACTGAAGAGAGGCCATTGTAGAACATTTCTCTGAACAGAGGTCGTTGTAGATCATTTCACTGAAGAGAGGCTATTGTAGAACATTTCAATGGAGAGAAGCCATTGTAGAACATTTCTCTGAAGAGAGGCCATTGTAGAACATTTCACTGAAGAGAGGCCATTGTAGAACATTTCACTGAAGAGAAGCCATTGTAGAAAATTTCTCTGAAGAGAGGCCATTGAAGAACATTTCACTGAAGAGAGGCCATTGTAGAACATTTCTCTGAACAGAGGCCATTCTAGATCATTTCACTGAAGAGAGGCTATTGTAGAACATTTCAATGGAGAGAAGCCATTGTAGAACATTTCTCTGAAGAGAGGCCATTGTAGAAAATTTCACTGGAGAGGCCATTGTAGAACATTTCACTGAAGAGAGGCCATTGTAGAACATTTCTCTGAAGAGAGGCCATTGTAGAACATTTCACTGAAGAGAGGCTATTATAGAACATTTCACTGAAGAGAAGCCATTGTAGAACATTTCTCTGAAGAGAGGCCATTGTAGAACATTTCTCTGAAGAGAGGCCATTGTAGAACATTTCTCTGAACAGAGGCCATTGTAGAACATTCCTCTGAAGAAAGGCCATTGTAGAACATTTCACTGAAGAGAGGCTATTATAGAACATTTCACTGAAGAGAAGCCATTGTAGAACATTTCTCTGAAGAGAGGCCATTGTAGAACATTTCTCTGAAGAGAGGCCATTGTAGAACATTTCTCTGAACAGAGGCCATTGTAGAACATTCCTCTGAAGAAAGGCCATTGCAGGACATTACACTGAAGAGAGGCCATTATAGAAAATTTCACTGGATGGAGGCTATTGTAGAACATGTTATGTCCTCACCTACAAAACCTATTGCAACCTCTCTGTTTAACTGGCAACCAACACCCCAACGCCCTCACACGATGCCATGTCGTTAAGCCTTCCTTTATTGTGTGGAGGTACAAATTCAAGGTTATCCAGTGCAGCCTGATTGTTTCAGTTGTGGTAGAGGAAGGGATTAAAGAAAAGAACTAGGTTTCCCAGCTCAAAATACCCATATTCTAAAGAAAAATTAATTTATAATCAGAAACACTAGGAACAATTGCATAATTTCTTGGTCTATGAAACGCAAAATTTCTTTGTGTCACCTCCAAATGTGATGTTCTTCCCTTAACATACAGTAATTACTATACTACAGATCGGTCACTTGACACAATTGGGGAGTATGTTATGACCACGCATCTTATCAGTAGCTTTTTGTGTATTTAAAACAAAACGAAAAGACCTCACACTAGGAATGTTTGGAATCGGGGCACAGGAACGTCATCAAAGAAGGTTTCAAAGTGACGATGATAGAGTCTGTATCGAAATGAAGATACGTGTTTGGCCAAAAAAGGTCACGTGATAAAGAAGAAGGCGCCAATTGGTCAGTTAATCACTGATTGCATATGGCGCCCAAATTCTAATGATATGAGAAAATGGGAGGTTGAAAAAAATAAATTTTTGTTTGTGACGAAAGTTACAGATAAAGTAATTCGGCAAAAAGAACGTTTGGCTGGAGAAAACTATTATATACATATTTCGTCGTAAATGAGGTTGATGTTAGTGCCTAAAATTAAATAAATAAATAAATAAATAAATATATATATATATATATATATATATATATATATATATATATATATATATATATATATATATATGCGTGTATATATATACATACACACCAACCTATACATATTCATATAATAAATATATATATATATATATATATATATATATATATATATATATATATATATATATATATATACATATATACTGTATATATATATACATATGTATACATACACACATATATATATATATATATATATATATATATATACATACACACACATGCACACACTCATATATATACTTTTTTTTAATGAATACATCGTTGCCTTGGTATTTCATCGCTTATGATGCAGATATTTCATACTGGTAAAGACCCAATCTATCAGTTGATATGCAGCAATAACTACTGCCCATGTGAAATGGCCATGAGAGAAGACTTTTGCAGCTATGTCTG
>NC_090747.1:77350371-77385371 GCF_036898095.1 Palaemon carinicauda
AGGAGGTCGAGCGTAGAGAAAACCTTCGCTTTGTGCAGGTAGGAGGTCACGTCGGCAATGTTTGGGAGGGGGTAGTGATCCGGTTCTGTTTGAATGTTCAGGCGCCTGTAATCCCTGCACGGACGGAGGGAGCCGTCTTTCTTCAGAACGATGTGTAAGGGTGACGACCATAGGCTGGAGGCCTTTTGGCAAAGGCCCATTTCCTCCATTTCGGCGAACGTCTGTTTGGCGGCTGCCAATCGTTCCGGTGCCAGACGTCTAAATTTTGCGAAGACTGGGGGTCCCGTCGTCTTGATATGGTGATAAATACCGTGCTTGGCAGGAACCGTGGGCGTTTGTCGAAGTTCTGGACGGAAAACTTCCAGGTACGACGTGAGGAGGTGGGCGTAGGCATCCGTGGGTGCACTGATGTGGAGAGCAAGGTTAGAGGGGGCGGGTAGAAGAGGTGTCGACAAGTACGAGTCTGCGTTGACCAACCGTCGGTGGGCGACATCGACCAGAAGGTGGAAATGAGAGAGGAAATCCGCACCGAGGATTGGCAATGTGACGTCAGCAACGAGAAACTTCCAATTGAATTTACCATTTCCGAACGATAATGTGAGGTTCTCGTAACCGTAGGTGGGTATCGCAGATCCGTTGGCAGCTACCAAGCGGCCGTCGGCAGCTGTAGACAGACTACGTCGTGTCTTGAAGAGTTTCCTTGGCAAAAGAAAACGACAAGCACCCGTGTCTACCAAAAATTGCACGCCCGTTCCTGCATCATGTAAAAAGAAAAGATTAGAAACACGAGAGGCCACCGCCACGAGCGATGGCCTTCTTATACATTTTTTGGCCACTGACAATCCTTGGCACATTTCTTTGCGGTTGCCCTGAATCTGAAGTGGTAGTAGCAAAACTGCGGCAGATGGGAGGTAGTAAGTGGCTGTAGAAGTCGTTTGTTGGGGCGCGAGCAATTGGTGGGTGGTGGGTGGCTTTGTCACCGCTTCGGCACGTCACGGGGTAGGCGTGTATGTCCTACGGCATTCATGTCAGCTTCAGTTGACGTTAAATAGGCATCCTCTTCGTCAGGGGTGGAGGCGTTGATGGAGGTCTGGAAGTGGCTGTCCATAAGGGTGTCGGCTTTGGTCATCAAGTCCTTTATGAATAAACTATCGACATCGGGTATGGCAGCGTGTATAGGTCCGGGTAAACGGCGTATCCAAAGGGCACGAAGTAGGTTCACCTCACGAGGAGAGCCGTCTGCGGCAGGTTGAAGGCGAGCGATACTGGTCATTTCCCTGAGGGCAAGAAAAGCCCTTTGGTCCCCCAACAGTTGTTGCAAGAGCTGAAAAAGCTTTGCTATACGGGCGGCTGGCGACGGCGAGTACTGCTGCAGAAGGTATGTTTTGAGGGCGCCATACTCTATTGGGGTGTCTCCTTGTTCACAAAGCCAGTCGGATATTTCTGGGAAGGTGTCCTCGGGTATCGCCGCGAGAACATAATCTGCTTTGGTGGTTGAGCGAGTCCCGCCCTTGATGCGAAACTGAACTTCTAAGGCTGAAACCAAGCAAACGCCTCTCCGCTGGCAAACGATGAAAGTTTGAACGGGCCAGCCGCAGCGCCAAGTTCCGTAGAGTCCGCCATAGTACCAACGATAGAGGGGTGGGGTGGAAGGCGGTGGGAGCGAGTCGACTTCCGCGGTCACCAATGTGACGGGCCGAGAGCAAGGTTGTGACTCAAAGGCAGGAAGCAATCAACTGAGTAACTTTATTAAAGAACACTCTCCTTTATATACAAAACCTCAAGGCAACAGGAATTTTCATGTTCACAAGACAGACAATGTTACAGAGGCGATACGCAGACATGTATATTCAGGTTCTTTTTAGTGCGAGGGAAGAGCGCAGATACAAGCATAATATATACAAAATAATTTAAGTATGATCGTGTGACACACGGTTGGTACAATGACAACCAACACAATGCCATCAATAATAATAAATTTCTACCCCATCTGATGATCAAACAAGACTCTCCAAATAAAAGCCATGGCAAGTAGGCTACAAAAAATGCTATCAAAAGCTGTAGAAGTCATTATATGATGGATATCTACAATATCTAGTGTTCATCATACGAAGATAGAACCCTAAATTCTTTAAATGAAAAGAAAGGAACCTGGCTACCAATCAGGTTCCATCCTCTTTGATAGTCTGGCAAGATGGCTAACTACTGGACTATAATCTCCAAGGGCATAACTGACTTCTCCTTAAAGGTCTTTGTAACATCATCATCATCTCCTCCTACGCCTATTGACACAAATGGCCTCGGTTAGATTTCGCCTATCATCTCTACCTTGAGTTTTTTTTATTCAATACTGCTCCATTCATCATCTACTCCGCGCTTCATACTCGGCCATGTATGGTGATACTATAATTTGTCTGAATCAGGAACCAAGTAATTTGCTTATTTCCTTAAATAGGACGACTAATCTGTGAATTAGGCAACTTCTAAGAATCTATACATATTTTATGCAAATTGCTGTCCATTTCGTGAAACAGGCACTGACTACCTAACTCCTGAATTTGATAATTTTAGTGATTAGGCACGATATATATATATATATATATATATATATATATATATATATATATATATATATATATAAATATATATATATATAATATATATATATATAAATATATATATATATATATATATATATATATATATATATAAATATAATATATATATATATATATATATATATATATATATATATATATATATATATATATATATATATATATATATATATATATATATATATATATATATATCGTTTAGCAGACAAAATATGTACCCCCAGCTACATAATGAAATGGAAGCAAATCAAGAAGACATGAACAGTAATCTGACAAAATTTGTATTGGAATCAGCACAAGAGATGGGTGGAAGAGTTGCCAAACAAGATCAAGGAAAACTATCAGGAAAGACCAAACACCTAATGAAGAGAAGATTGGAATTGAGGGTAAAACCCAAGAGAGCAGAACTATCCAAAACAATAGATAAACTAAAGATCCGATATTCGTAAACACAATCAGACTAAAATTGAAGAAACACTAAAGAAAGGAAGAAGCATCAAATAGATGAAAGGAAGACTTGGAACATAGCACCAACAGAAGTTTGCTTTAAAGAGTGAAAATGAAAATCCTATCTACAATACAGATGAAGTGATAAAATGCAGAGGATTTCTATACAATGCTATACAATAGTGATATAAGAAATAACTTCACCAATAAAATAATGAAACTCCTAAGCTGGTACCAAACGTAACAGTAGAAGTATAATAAAAGGCATGAAAACAGACAAAGCAGCAGGAAAAGATGGTTCAACAATTAATTTAATAATAGATGGAGATTTCATAGTAGTAAAACTTTCTGAACTCTACACAAAATGTCTGCAAGAATGCTCTCGACCTACAGCTTGGAAAAATTTTATCATTATGCTGATTCACAAAAAGGGGGAGACAAAAGATCTGAAAAATTATCGCCCAAAAAGTTTACATATCCATGTAATTAACCAGCTAACGGAAAAATCAACAGAGTATGACAAACCACTATGTATGGCGTTTATAGACTATGAGGAAGCTTTTGATTCTGTCAAAATATCAGCAATAATGAAAGCCCTTCAATATCAAGGAATAGAAGAATCTTATGTTAGAACAATTGAAGATATCTATACAAGAAGTACAGCAATTCTTAAACTACATAAAGATAGTGAGAAAATTCCGGTTGAAAAGGGAGTTACACAGGGAGACCCATCTCTCCTAAATTGTTCATAGCATGTCTAGAAGAAGTGTTTAAGAATTTATATTGGGAAAATGGTGGAAATAATATTATTGGAGAATATCTTAACAACTTAAGATCTGAAGATGACTTAAGCCAGGCTGACACTTGCACGAATCTGGGGCACACATGGACACGACTCGAGTCGTGCCAATGCGCAGACTAGTCGTAAACTGGCGTGAAATGTATCACTTGCACGATTCTCTGACACGCATTGGCATGACTGAGTCGTGCCAGTGCACAAACTAGTCGTAAACTGGCGTGAAGTGTGCGTAAACCCGTCGTGACTGCGTGCCATGTCGGGAAAAGAATTTTTAAATTTTTAAAATTTTGGTCACAACAAAAGTTCAGTGTCCGCATTGACACGAACTGGCACAACTAGTTCACGAATTCTTTGCGCATAGTTTGCGCATATCTCACGACCCAGTCGCGAAATTTTGTCTGACCAAAATTTTTTACATTTCTCATCCCGACATGGCACACAGTCACGACGGGTTTACTCACACTTCACGCCAGTTTACAACTAGTTTGAGCACTGGCACGACTCGAGTCGTGCCAATGCGTGCCACAGAATCGTGCAAGTGTCAGCCTAGCTATAGTTGGGATTAGTAAATTATGGGATAAATTACAAAAGATGATAGATTTGAATAGAGAAAGCAGAAATGTAGGACTGAAAATGAATATGAGTAAAAGTAAGATAATGTTCAATGAAAATAAGAGTTATGCACGAGCCTCTAGAGATTGTTAATGAATATACACACTTAGGACAGACAGTAATGTTTCCTAAGGACACGAAACCTCAATTTAAAGAAGGATAAGCATAGGATGGATAACTTTTGGTAAGCAAAATGTGATTTAGAAATTAAAATATTACTTTCTCTAAAAAGAAAAGTATTTAATGCAATGGTCCTACCAGTATTAATTTATGCCTGAGAAAAGTGGAGCCTTACTAAAGGCTGAGAACATAAGCTAATTACAACTCAAAGAGCTATGGAAAGAATAATGGTGGGAATAACACTAAGAGACAGATAAAGAGCAGCATGGATATAAGAGCAAACTAAAGTAAAGGATATTCTGGCAACTTGTAAGAAAAAGAAATGGACATGGGCAGGACATATAATAAGAATGACAGACAATTCATGGACATTAAGAATAAAAGAATGGGCACATAAAGATTATAAAAGAAGCAGAGGAAGGAAGTAAAGTCAATGGATCGACGAATAAAGGAAGTTTGCGGGCGTGAACTGGCACAGTAGACCATAAACAGATGCATTTGAAAGAACATGTCTTAAGCCTTTGTTCTGCAGTAGACTAATAACAGCTGATGAGAATATATATATATATATATATATATATATATATATATATATATATATATATATATATATATATATATATATATAATACATATAAGTCTGCAAATATGAAAATAGGAAGAACAAACAAGAGAACAATACACGAAAAAACGTAGAATGAAAGAATTAAAACACTTCTTCAGGATGCATTGATCACCAAAAAATAACTTTCTCAATAAGCCTTTTTTGTGTATTTGAAGAAGAAACCCCCCGAATGTGTTTCTTAAAAGAAAATTTGCAATCAAGAATCACACTCAGAATATAAATGAGTGGTATAAAGTTAAAGTAATATTATCAATCCAGAAACCTGGATGTTCAGGAGCCACTATCCTCGACCTACTGACAATCATACTTAAGAATTTTATTAGAGTTCAAATTCATTCCTGTATGATATGTTGATCATGTACAGCAGTCTGATATCGGACAATAATCGGTTACCATTGTGGTAGTCAGTCGGCTCTGTGTCATCTCACAATAAACATTGCTGTGGATCCTGTTATCTCATTACAAGCCCAACATAGTGCAGTGAGTTTTCACGCCAAGCCATGCTTCTGATATGAAGACCATCTCATGGCACGTCAAGGATGCCTCTCCTGCAATGCCAATGTCCTTGTCAAAGGCTGTTATGCAGGCATAAATGGTAATCATGGACCAGCAACGTGCCATTCGTACCCTTCCAGACACCCTTTCTGGTTTCAGGGCATGTGCTGGCAAAGTCTATGCTTCAGCTGCCACAGTAAAGTGTGATGTTGTCATGTCCTAGGCAGCCTTCAAGTCCTGATAATGCTTGGTGATGTATTGGCTTCATCTCAACAACTTTACAACACAGGATGTTCTCCTGCAAATTAGACTTAACTGTGTTCTGTCAACACAATGTAGACTGAATGCTCAGTATTCGGACGCCAAATGGAACACCCTTACCTGAGAAATGGCTTTGTATGCCTCTGGAAATACTGTATTATGGTCTTTTAATCAGGCCGTGCAATGGTCAAAATTCTTTACCCTCGCCCAAGGGCGTGATGAATCCTTAAGTAATTGTTTTTTCAAGGTGAGCTCAAAAGGCCACAGATTGTGACTTCCATTGCCCAAATGGTGGGGAGTGTTTAATTGAATATATGGTATTACATAAAATAATGGTAGGTCTTCGTGATCCTGTATCAAGAAGGCATGTATTTCAAGCATGTAACACATTCAAATGTGTTGATCCTCTTCAGGCTTTATATTGTACATTTGAATCCATGTGTTAAGAAATTAAGTGTGTCTCAGGTGTGGTTGGGAGGAGTCAGCTAACGCTTTGAATGATTTCATCACAGCCAATGAAGACATTGAGTCTGGTGTTGAGCAGCGATTAATATTCAAAGCAATGCAGGAACTGCGAGACATCATTTTACTGGTCGAACTTCATGGCCAGTATAAGGCATGACAGGTCAAGGGTGCCATAAGGTAGGGCATTTATGGTAATGCTGCAGGACCACCTATTAAGCACCGCTTGCTTCAAGTGTGGTAATCGTTGCAGAGAGACACCTTTCCTCCCACCCCACTATCAATGTTAGTGTTGTTCATGGGAAGGGGAGGTCTGTGTCTGTATTCGCCATAGCAGATCCAGGAGCCCCGATCTGTGTGGCTGGACCCCTATTGCTTTCTATCCTGCAAATAAAACTGTCAGAATTGCACCATTGAAGTAAGTGGGCGATGTAAAAAGCAGGAGGTTTATTTCATGCAAACAGTCAAGAACTTTTATATGTATCGATTGCCTGTAAGGAGCTGCGATTTGTGCCACTGAGATTTCCTACCCATTTTCTGCTAGTTGCTTCAGTAGATGTCACCAGTGAGGCAGTCTCAAAGCCCAACCCTTCTCAGAGAGTGAAGCCGACTTCAGTACCAATCCTGTCCAAGGAGGAGAACATTGAAAGACTGGAAGAAAGGCTGCTAACTCACTTTTTGTCCATAACCTTTAATATGACCAGGGAACCTTTACCTGTCATGACAAGTAAGCAGACAACATATACTTATCACTTAATTTCGTACTATATGCTTGCCATACACCAGCAGCAACCCAAAAGCATTGGGAAGAGGAAGTCAACGCCCAGCTCGACGAGGATGTTTGGGCGAGAGTGATAGAACCAGTCACAACAGGGATGCAATGGAATTGTGTGTGAGGATGGTTGTTGTAGCCAAGAAGACAATAGACTTCCAACAACTTAATGCCCACTATTTCCGAAAGACTCATCATACACTGGTGACCTTTGTCATGGTTTCAAGCATCTCTCTACACACTTATGAGACCACAGCGAACACCCAACGTGGTTTCCACCAAGTGGAGCTGGACAAAGATAGCCCCCCCCCCCCCCCCCTTAAAACCTTCATTGCCACATGGGGATGGCATTGTTACTGTAAGATGACCATGGGTCATTATTCGGCATCCAATACTTACACAAAAAGGTTTGATGATACCCTGCAAAACATCACCAGAAAGCACAATATATTGATGACACTTTGCTATACACTCACAGCATTAAAGAGACATTTTGGCATTTTTATGAATTTCTTTTAATTTGTTCAAAATGGAAAAGTTCAAATTTCATAAAAGAGGTTACCTTTGTCAGATACCACCAAAAGAGTCTTTCATCACTGATATAAGGGCGTTTTATGGAATTGTGACTCTGTTTGCCTCTTCCTTGCAACAGCACAGATCATAAAGCCCTTCAGGGACCTCTTCAGGAAACCCACGGGAAAGAACAAATATAAAAATGGTCAGCTGTGCATTAAACTACAACAGGCACAGGAAGTCATATGACAACTGGACAAGAATGGTTTAGCATATTATGACAAGACACACCGACTGTAATTATGCTTGTCAGTCAGCTGACAATCCCTTCTGTGGCAAGGGCAGCTGACGTCTCCCATTACGCAGCAGGCAACACCTCAATCCCGCTGAAGCCTGATACACATTTATAGGAGAAGCTCTCGCAGTTAATTCGTGCCTGTGGAAGGCCAGTTGTTCCTGCTTGGGTGACCCAATCTCACCATCATAACAGACCACTGCTTATTCGTGAAATTGTTGGGCAATAGGGTCCTTAAGGGCATCATCAATCTAAGGTTGTTAAACTTGAAAGAGAAGATGCTCCAATTCAAGGTTCACATAAAATACCTACTCAGAAAGAGGAACTCTCCTGTGAATTTTCTCTCACAGGATACCCGAGTATGAGATCGTCCATGAAGCTTATGATATTGACCTGAGAGGAAAACATTCAAGTGGCAGTAGCATGCACAACCAGGGCGGCTTTAGAACAAAACGCCATCGTATTGGATGAAGAGTGTCAAGTACAGCTAGCCAGGGTCAGAACAGGTAATTGTCCCTAACAGAAGTTACTTGCCTTCACCCCTTTTCCAGTATTTGTGATCGTCTAGCAATAAACAAGGATTCAGGAACTTACTCAGTGGATAAAAAATTCATGAGTTTGGTTATCCCTGAAGATTTACTTTGTCAGGTGGCCACCGGACTAAACACAGGACACCAGGTCGTCGATTCTATGCTTCAAAGGGCCAGACAGTCTGTATATTGGGTGTTTATAGAAGGAAATCTTCAACATCACCAGGCCCAGTGCACCTCATATTGATGAACATGCCCCTTCATTGCCTTCTGAGGCACTGATACTCACAGCCCCAGTAGAATACCCCTTCCAGCAGGTCATCGCAGACATGTTTTAGATAGAAGGCAACCCATACATGCATATGCAGACAGACTAACACGCTGGTTAGAAGTAGCTCCTTTCCTTAATGGTGCAACATCTAACAAAATAAATAACCACCTTTAGTCCTACTTTTCACATTAGGGGACCTTCGAACAAATATTGACTGACGGAGGTACAAACTTAGCTAGTGAAGAGATGGAGGCCTTTTCCAGAAGATTGGGCCTTGAGGTGCATCTGTCATTGACCCAAAAACCCCAGCCCAAGGAGAGGGCATAAGCAGCTGTCAAATCAGCAAAGAGGTTCCTCTGAGTAAACAAATCAAAAGGCAGCACCCTTAAGTAGGTCAAGATGGCCCTGGTGATATTATTATTATTATTGTTATTATTACTTGCTAAGCTATAACCCTAGTTGGAAAAACAGAATGCTATAAGCACAGGGGTTCCAACAGGGAAAATATCCCCGTGAGGAAAGGAAATAAGGAAATTACAAGGAAAGTAATTAACAATTAAAATATTTTATGAACAGTAACATTAAAATAAATATTTCATATATAAACTATAAACACTTTAAAAACAAGAGGAAGAGAATAGTGTGCCTGAGTGTACCCTCAAGCAAGAGAACTCTATCCCAAAACAGTGAAAGACCATGCTACAGAGGCTACGGCACTATCCAAGAACAGTGAACAATGGTTTGATTTTGGAGTGTCTTCCTAGAAGAGATGCTTACCATGCCTAAAGAGTCTCTTCTACCTTTACCAAGAGAAAATTAGCCACTGAACAAAAACATTGCAGTAGTTTACCCCTTGAGCGAGGAAGAATTGTTTGCTAATCTCAGTGTTGTCAGGTATATGAGGACAGAGGAGAATAGGCCAGACTATTTGGTGTATGTGTAGGCAAAAGGAAAATAAGCCGTAACCAGAGATAAGGATCCAATGTAGTACTGACTGGCCAGTCAAAGGACCCACTTCGGTATCTCTCTACACCTCTCAGGGGCGTCAACAAATCTTCTCAGTTTGGAACGGTCCACTAACTTCACAACGGGGTGCCTACAGCCAAAATACATCTGTTAATAAACAGGTCCTGGAGACTGATGATACATCAAAGGGAATTGCATGTGACAAAATCACAGAAGGCCATGTATGCCCTTGAAACCACCAAGACACTCATGCACATCGAAATAGGAACTCAGGTGAGTATACAGTACCAAGCTACCAAACAGTTGCACTGGATAGGTGTAATCTCGGTTATCAAGCTCTACTGACAATACACATTTACACTCGAAGGGTGCGTTAAACTTTGAAAGAGGAACAGATGGCACAAGTGCTCGCTCTGCCATCAAGCACACCATTGTCATAACCCAACAACTCTGTGGGCCCTATTATACCCTTAAATCTAGTCATGCATTCCCATCAGGAGCCTAGTGTAGTTAGTAAGCCTAGAAGGGCTGCTGGTAAACCCGTGACTCAAAGACTTCCCATGACATTTTCTTGTTATATCATGTAATTATGCCAATGTAAAACTATCTTGTATGTTACCGTAACCTAATTTTGAATTCAGTTTTTTCCACTTTTTCTCTATAGGTTTACTTGTATTTGTCTTTATTCACTAAGCCTCATGCTTGGTAGAGTACACATCAGTATGCTCTACAACTAGGGTTATTTAATTTTGACTTTCATTTTTTGGCTAACCAAAGCATGATCAGCCCCTTTATTTGCTACCGAACATAACCTTGGGGGTGTAGGGATGTACGATATGTTGATCATGTACTGCCATCTGATATCGGGTGGTAATCGGGTACAGATGTGGTAGTCAGTCGACTCTTTGTCATCTCACAATAATCATTGGTGTGGATCCTGTTGTCTCATTACAAACCCAGCTTTTCCCCATAATTTGCACCATGTACTATTCTAAGTTAGATCTCTATTAACGGATATAGCAACCCCAGATCTACATCAGACAACAGAATTGAGGCGAAGAGAATAGCATCCTCTGTAAACAGTATGCAATGAGCTTGCTTTCTGGGCCAAGCCACTAATGTGTGTAATGGCTTAGTACCTGTTATAGTTGTGTGTGTGTATATATATATATATATATATATATATATATATATATATATATATATATATATATATATATATATATATATATATATTACATTATTACTAAGAAGTTTTAGTTTTAATTCTATCACTGATAAACAATACTAAAGAAAGTCCTCAACTTACAAAACTTAATAAGTACCAAAAAGATGCTTGTATTTTTTTTAAACCTTGGCCTAGTGCAGTCTTTACCTAACTCGCATACCTACAATTTTCAACAGCAAGGATCAACAAATAGTCCCGTTTTATATTGCAAATGTCGTCTTGCTTACTGCAATAAATTATATGATATTGTTTTATTTCCTTATATACTTTTGATAAAAGATCTGAAATTTATGATTTATGTTAGATTTGTGTTTATATCTCCGAAGGACTTTCAAAATAGTTCCAAGTTCAAGGTTATTTTCTATTGGGTGGAGATGTCTTACGTTCCCGAGCATTGTTCGGTTGTTGTGTGTGTGGTTCAACGAGAGGATACGCACAGAGATAAACTTCCTGCACGTGTTTTACGAATGGCTGTATACATATATATTAATCCTATCTTATAATCATACTCTATTTCCAACTAACATAATCCCTCCCTACACAATAGGAGATATTGTTCTAAGAGTATTATGTTGCCTGAACTCGTGTGCCGGTTTCTAAGCTCTTAGCCTATGTCATGTATTATGCCATACATAGAGTATCAAGTAAGCAAGGTTTGGTTGTTATGATTATTAGCAGCAGTCTAGTCTACCTAACCTATGCAGGATCTTATGTAATTAGGAGGCACAGTAAGACCAAGCCTAGCCCAATATTGTTTATATTGTGTGTGGTTATCTACCTTGATGGCTAAATTAGTCTAGCCTTGTCGACAAACTGTATTAAAGTTAGGGCCACCACTGTGTACGTATATACTATGAAAAGTAGAATATACTCACTACGGGCCCATCAACAACAACTCTTTACAATTTATCAAAAAATTCCATATTGGTGCTAAGAAAAGACCCACCCACTCCCAAATGTTTGAGTTTAAAAACACAATGAAAGGCAACACTAAAATCAAGGCCAATCATACGAACTTATGACAACAATCTAGGGATTTATGTACAGCATTGGAGATCATACATCGTATGTTTGTCGTAATGCATATATATATATATATATATATATATATATATATATATATATATATATATATATATATATATATATATATATATATACACGTATGTGTACTTAGCCACTACAGGAAAAGTAAAAGCACAAAGACTTGATTGAAGTTGGTACTTTCGACAACGAGAACTGAATTCTTGTGCTCTTACTTTTCGTTTCCTAGATACACAAATAATGTACAAGTGTGTAGGTCTATGCTTAAAATAAAACCTCACATAAGAACGAGGGAGAGATAATGAGAGGAAGGAAAACAACTGTCTATATGTCTCTCTCATCTTTTGAATCTTCACTTCATTCATCATCTTCAAAATCATCAGGTCTACGATTACGACTATAAAATAAGCACACATATCTGAAAGTGGAAGTGGCACTTCAGAATTGTGGCGTTTCTGAAAGGTTGACAACATTTAGTAAAATATCCATCTAACATAATCAGTATTCATATGCCTTGAACTATGAAAGTGTGTGGGCTAAATGTAAAAACTCCAGAACGTCAAATGACTTGGACGAATTGTGAGGGACGCCTGCAGCACCTCATATATATGTTATACTTTGATTATTGTATTCAAGTACATAGTTGTAGATTAAGGATATGGTTAGTCTAATCTCTAGACCTATTTAAATCATAATCATCTCTTACGCCGATTGACGCAAAGGACCTGAGTTATTTAAACTGCTGGGTTATTATTTTCCTCTAGCTAACCTTATCATAACCTATTCGATAATAATATTTCAATATTACATCCTTCTAGATTTAATAACCTGTCCTGTTAGATGAAAATTTAAGCCTATCCTATCTGAAAACGTAGACTGACGCAGTTTTGAGCTTGTGTATGATGCCTTTGCTATAATGCGTGTAATTTTTTTTCACTAACTATTAAAGGGCGTGAGAGAGTGTAGGCGTTTTGTAAATATTGAAAATACGACTTAAGAGGTTAAAACTATATTTTCTAAAAGAGCTACAATACGTCCAGTCTTTACCAGTCTGTTGACATGATGTAAGCCCAAGGGCTGAAACATGGAATGGGAAAGTAGGCCAGCGAGGAAAGGAAGGGGGGAAATAAATAAGCTATATATATGAGAAGTGATAAAATATAAAAAAAAATATCTTCAAGATCAGTAACAATGTTATTCTAACAGCGGCTTTTAAAACTATTTAAACAATACCACTTTGCTAATTACCTTACCGGACTATTTCCTTTACAATCTAGAAGTTAATTGTTAAGCTACCATTTAGGCCTATGTTGGAAATAATTGCAAATTAATAATACTTTCTAAAATTGATGACTTGGTTAAAAAAAAATAGGAGCAACATGTTTATTAAAATAGAAAAAGAAATGAAATTTCTTATTAGTACAAACTTTATGTAGGCTACCACACTAGGTGAATCAGTTATCCCGATGTAGCAGGAAATTTTCTCCCCTGACTGAAATTCCTTCCAAAAAATTAGCCTGGGATCGATTTCCCTCCAGGAAAAAGCAATGTGGGTTATTATTCGTCCGCGGGAGAATTTCAGACCTAGGATTTTTCCCCCTGGGACTTAGGGTGGACAAGAACAAATAAAAAAAATAAAAATGATTATTTAATACTTTCGAGAATCGTAAAAGGCCACAGAACCTAACACACCAACCTCACCTAACCTTGTGATTCAAAAGTCACAGTCCTAGCCGGTGCGGGGGGGGGGGGGGAAGCTTGACCCACCCTCCTAGATCACAAACCTGCCCAAGACACAGACCTAGCAGGAAGCAAAGGTACCCGGACCTACCTACTAGGCCTAGCCGAGTGCAAGCCCCCTGTAACCCCCTTCCCAAGTCACAAACCTACCCCCTTTCCCAGGTCACAGACCTAGCCGGGAGCTTGACCCCTGACACCCCCCTCCCAGGTCACATGACCTAACCGGGAGTTAAGCCCCCGATCCCCTTCCCAGGTCACATACCTAGTCCAGGACCCCACTATCCACGTCATAAACTCCCAAAGCAAATCACAAATAATTGCTTCCCTTATGATTGACACCTACGTCTTATTATATATATATATATATATATATATATATATATATATATATATATATATATATATATATATATATATATATATATATATATATATATATATATATTTGTCTTAGCGATCTTCACAGTCGAGTTACAATAAAAATGTGTTAGTCTTCAATAGAAGATAATTCAGAATCACACTGATACAATGATTTTAAAAAGGTGTTCACTTCATTTGTTGTACCTTAACTTAAACCATGAAGTTGTTGTTATTACTGTATATGTCACCATATCCATATGCTTATAACAGCAGTGGGGTTGGGGGAATCTTGGCCCAGAGGGAAGAATATTATCCTGGAAAAAATTCCCCCAGGGCCATCTACTGTATATCCTGGGCCATAAAACATAAGTAGCCTACTTCTCTTATTCTAGATCTGATAGGTAGTGTGGTCTGTTTGTAACTGCAAATGATTAATAAAGATTTGATTTATTTAAAAACATGGGGAAAAGAATCCTTGTTTATCACTCAATATAAATCTAAAATTAATAAAACTAATGATCCTAGCATAAGTCAGTAAAAATTATTGCGTTTGCAATGACTAGACTAGACTTTTCTTAAAACTCAAGGTTAACTGATTTTGAACAAAATGTTTAATAAGGGTGGGTTCATTGATTGAATATACCATTGAGCATTGGAGTCGCACATTAGGCAATAGTATTTCAGTGGGATTTATTGCAAAAATAACGAATCGGCCAAACAAGGAGGTTTTCGAACTTGTAGCCAACAGGTAAGTTAGGTCAGCTTGGGCAAGATACTTGCGTAGCCTACATGATCATGAGTAACAGGCGCTTAATATTTTCCAAGTAAAGTAATGAGTCATCTACATGAAACCCCCCAAAAATTGAGGTATGAAACGTAATAACGTATTTTTCGTTGACGTACTGTACAGTAACCAGCAGCCTGTTTACACTTACCCATAACTCCACACTCTTGAGGGTGAGGCCAGAAGTCCTCCATAGAATGAATGAGAATCGAGACTACTTTATTCGCAAACCTTGTGCAGCTCAATGGCCAGACTGTGTTCAACTTGATACAGTTGTATAATATTGTGTGTTTGCTTTAAAATAAACTCTTTAGTGTGTTTGTACAGACTAGAGACAGTTCGACCACAGTTTTGGGGAAGCCTAACCTAAGCTAACATACGGCAGCATTACGTAACTCTTCCACCTCGGCTCTTAGCCGGTTTGACATTATCGGAACTTCTTATTGATCACACAAAACAATTAGACGTTATCGTAACGTTCCTTGGATCACTGATATTCATTCTTATTTCTTAGTATCAGCTCTTACGATGGCTTAACTAACCATATAAAGCATCTAAGAATACTCAACAACTATATCAATACAGTATGGGAATTTAAATGTCAGATACTCACAGTTATTGGGAATAAGAAACCGATTATCAGTTGTTTTGGCGGCACTAAGTACAGAAACTTGTATCACACCATCACTGTCCATTGCTTTTCCGCAGGAGGACTCGTCGGGGTAAAGTAGTCTTCCGCGTAGTAAAGTAGTCCAGAAGTATATCTTAATATTCTACAAAATGTTCAGCATTTCAGAGGTGACCTCCAACTGATTTTCAGTAAGCATCACTTAATTGTGATTTAACAGAGATGATATTTCATATATCTTTCAAAGCAAAGTAAAAAATAAAATGCATTATCTTACTAGCTTCCTTCATTGAGATGTTGAATGTCTCCATTTTTTTTCTTCTTTTTATTGTCTTCTAGCATGGCGTGCCTGTCACACCTGTTACTGGTTAACAGTTGTCAAATTTAGTTTAAAATAGATCGGCGTGTCTACATGTCTAACATGTGCTCTGGAATGACATACACTCCGAACAATTAAGACCATATTATCAGACAACTGCTGCAAATAACGGATTTCTATTTTTTTCCTGCTAAAACATTAATGATAAAATATGATTCGTCATCGCCTATATGAGCATATACATTATGATTTCCATTACATAATCCAGGATGTAAATTAAGAGCAATATACCGGATACATTCCTCCAAATAGAATGTTACATTTATTTTCCTGAAACGGCTGCAGGCATACATCATCACTTTGGATGTATACTTTCTTCAATTTTGTTTGTCTATTTCATACAAACACATCTTGGTCTGTGTATCCATCCTCTTACATGAACTCTTTGGTTAACTACCATTAAGTGGTATGGCTCAACCACAGTTTTAGGCCTTCTATCCAAAATTTGTTTAACACTTTCTACAATTGTGTAGCCTAGTCATTGCAGCTATCCATAAACATTTTAACAAGCACAAAACCACACGCATAGTCATATATATATATATATATATATATATATATATATATATATATATATATATATATATATATATATATATATATATATATATATATATATGCACTGTATAGTGTGCGTGTTTACATAATCTTGATTTTAAGGATGTTATTTTTAAAGAATTACAGCTATCTTATCGGTGTTAAAACTCTCTCTCTCTCTCTCTCTCTCTCTCTCTCTCTCTCTCTCTCTCTCTCTCTCTCTCTCTCTCTTCTAGTGAACAGTTTCCACCTGTCGACACCTTATGCTTTGTAAAAGCACGCAAGGAATGATTTAGTCAATAACATAAAACATTAACCGTAATCAAGTCAATTTTAGGTATTACCATTACAGCTCTCTTTGCCTATTATAACGGGGTGAATTTATTGTTACTGGATAGAATCTTTCCAAAATAACTGAAAACGTTTAATGTTAAAGTTGTACCTAAAACTGTACTTTGATTAAGATATTGGATAGCAATCTGGCTATAATTTTTCTTTTTTCTGAGATTCCTTGTAGGCCTAATCATTTCATTATCACGTATGCGATGCACAAGGCGGGAAGAATCTAGATACCCGATCAAAATAACATAGATACAGTGTTCGAATGGAAACAACAAATATCTTATCTCAACATATGAATGGATATTGAAGCCTATGATTCATTTAACTGGAATAACTTTGAAAAGACCTAGCGATGCCATACCAAAAACTATAGAGAAACATGACAGACTTTAGGTTCCTTGGCGGAAAAAAAACATGGAGTATCAGAGATTGCTAGAAAATGCTACAGAGGATACAAAGTAGTTGGGCTTCTCAAAGTAGATTGATACATAGATGTAGGCAACACTAGATAACAATGGAAGGATTTAACGAAGCCAAAAAGATAATGCTATAAGTTCTAAGACCCTAAATACACTAGTTTTCATAGATTAGAAAGCTCGGTAGCAAAAGTTTCTCTCCCTCTT
This sequence comes from Palaemon carinicauda, assembly GCF_036898095.1. Lineage (NCBI taxonomy): Eukaryota > Metazoa > Arthropoda > Malacostraca > Decapoda > Palaemonidae > Palaemon > Palaemon carinicauda. The sequence continues at coordinate 77,367,823 of NC_090747.1, forward strand.
TATACACTTTAAAATTGAGTACTTTCATCAATTATCCTTATTTTGAAATTGCAAGGAACCTGGACCATGTCTTGAATATTTAAATTTTGTAGCTTCGGACTTGTTAAATGAATTTGTCTTTGTGCTTAATGTTGAAGATATATCTAACGATATTAGTATTTTCACCATGACCAAATGTAAAGACAAAAAACAATAAGAAAATAAGCTAATTCTATTTCAGATAATCTAAGGCTAACTTTAACCTAACTCTTGTGATTCCCAGAGGATGAAAAGTAAATAAAGCAACTAATACCTTTTAATTTATTAAAATTTCTTCACAAGATCAATATCACATAAAATCTTTATAAATAATAAATTTGTGGAAAATATACATGAACTCACATCAATAAATAATCTACACATAGCTTTCATTAATAGCTACAATTTGCGGATTGGGTCACACACACTGATAAATGACAGAACAGGTCTCATTCAAGGGCCTTACGACACGCATTGCTAAAATGTCACCGTGCTACAGCACGTGGTGGGCTGTAGAGATAGTTCTTGGAGGCGTTTCCCTTCTTGTAAGGTCACTTAAGTAAACACAAGGCAAATTTCTTTTTTTTTTTATGAAGCAAAACTGGGCAGATGCAATATGCTAAACCTCATAAAAAATTAGGATAATATCCTTTCTGAAGGACATCACTGCAAAATGTTTTGAGAGAGAGAGAGAGAGAGAGAGAGAGAGAGAGAGAGAGAGAGAGAGAGAGAGAGAGAGAGAGAGTTACAAGGATTCTGGATGTCTCAAAGACTTTTTAATCAATCCGCACAGACTCCATTTGCTCTTGGGTAGAGCAAATTAGTTTAAACCTTTAGAGAGAGAGAGAGAGAGAGAGAGAGAGAGAGAGAGAGAGAGAGAGAGAGAGAGAGAGAGAGAGAGAGAGTAGAATTTTGGATGTCTCAAAGGCTTTTTAATCCCTCCGCAGAGACTTCTTTTGCTCTTGGGTAGAGCGAATTAGTTTAGAGAGAGAGAGAGAGAGAGAGAGAGAGAGAGAGAGAGAGAGAGAGAGAGAGAGAGAGAGATTATGGAATAGGACTTTAGCCATAAGAAAGAGACGAAGAGGGGGATGCCACCATACAAGTATTTCAGATTATTAAAGTAGATTACTAATGGAACAAAAGAGTGGGGAAAAAGAAAGTTTATAGAAAGACTGCGTTGGAAGTTATTTTCCGTGGGCAAGTTCAGATTGCTTTCATTGTATATTTGACATTCTAGAATTGCGCCATTTTTATTTCATTCCTTTAAAAACTTCAAATGCAGACAGATACTTATGTTTCTTAAAAAAAACTACTTATCTGTTTACAAATAATCATTTCACAAGATTAGCCGATAAACAATTGTAAAATCTATTTACCCATTTGCCAAGTGAGGTAAATGTCTACCACAATTTCCTAGAAAATATACTAAAACATTTATGTGATCAATGAAAAAAAAAATCTCAGCAAAGGTATCCAGGTGAAATTAGCTCCAACCCATGATGACGTCATAGCCAATTCCGTCTTCACGTTAGCAGCTCTCACAATAGATTCCCTCACAAATTTAAAACTATACTAACTTATAATCACTCTATGGGGATGTGTTATGACCACTGTTAAGGCAGGAGACATGATTGGCTATGACGACATAAGGGGGTGGGGCTTATTTCACCTAGAATCTCTGCAGCGGCTAAAGTAACATGACCCAATGGGTGTATATAGTTAGTTGGGACAGACGTAAATGTTATTATATATCTAATTGATATTATCTATTGGGAAATTGCTGATTTGCCTTGTTTATCTTTGTTTGAAATGCCATATTATGAAGCTAGATTTACGATTGAAGCCGGTTGGGAAGCGAACACAAGATTGAGATTTACTATAGTCTTATTTGGGTAAGCTAAGGATACGCCTGACGAATGGGGGGTAGCAGGAGGCTACGCGGTAAGTAGGTAAGGAACCGACTCTCGGTTAATTTAGGAGGGGAACCTATGTTAAATGATGTTCTTGTGTTTTTTTCCCATTTAAAGTGTGGTTTTAAAGTCATCACTTTAGGAATTTTACACCCATCCTGTCCCAACCAATTACAAAGGCTTGTGACGGGCCGAGAGAAGGTTGTGACTCAAAGGCAGGATGAAAGCAACTGAGTCACAACCTTCGAGTTCTAATTAAACCGAGGGATTTAGCCAACAGAAGCTCTATAGAATAGGTAAAAAGAAATATATAATTAGGGTAACTCGTCTCATACATGTACTCATGTGTTAAGTAGTCATTTATAAATAACTTAATAGAGTTTTTCACAGAAATAATCTATATATACTGAAATTGACTGTTACCTATAGACAGGAATTTCGTAATATTATCGACATTTAAATACCATAAATCAATTCAACACCTGATATCTGATGGGAAACTTGTAGTTACACATCATGGATAATCAAGCAATTCTGATCTTATTTACTAAGAAAATAAAAACACCAAGAAAAAGAAAGCCAAATCATCTTAAAGCAAGTAAATAGGAAAGTAAATGTTTTGCATGTAAATCGTCTGCATATAATCGACCTTCTGATGTTTTATACCAATATGATTTGGAATTAATTGCAAATAATTCCTCGAGCTGAGTAGGTGATTGGAGTGATACATACATATACACCAGCATACTTACATACATTATCTGTTCTAAACGCTATTCCGTTTCCTTTGACAAGGACAGAGACAAACAAATCAAGTCACAGGCACAGAAATCCTTTTTATGCTGGGTCATTGATGAAACCCAGGTGTAGTAAACTTCCATAAAGTTAGTTGTATTATGTATCTATGCAGGAGGTTCATTAGCGAGGCATTGAATGCTCTTACACATAGTGCACCACTCAATCTTTTCTTGCATACACTCGTGTATCTATTTGATATCAAGCACCTCCCTTTCCAATGCATCTTTCACGGAATTTATCTTGCCCCATTTTCACCGCGTAATGTCATCTATTCTCTCCTCATGATCAAACCATCTTTTAAAAAAATGTACCCTTTCATCACATCTGGTATACTAAGTAATGTTATGTCTATATAGTGTCTAAATTTAACCTTTGTTACCTACATGTCTATAAAACAGAATTATTACTCTCACCCTTTTCTATGGAACGTTTACCTCAGTCAAACATACCTCGCAAACCCTGGTCTGACATTAGTCAATCATATTATCACCACTACACTACAGTATCCTAATTGTGATCTCGTCCTTTCTTGATGTCTTTATTTTCTTCTTCTTTATTACACCTTTAGTCATCCTTTCCCACAAGCCTTCTCAGCCTTACATTAACCCTTTCAAGTCTTACATTACACAGCCCTCTTCTATCTTCCCATTCAACAAATCCTCAAACTACTCACTGCATCGACTCCTGACAGCTTCTTTCTACTTGCATATTTATCTTATTATCTATTAGTTCATTATATTTTTGTCTGTATTCAATTTCTCTCTAAAAAAAAAAACCTAGTAAGATACTCTCCCTGAAGTTCCTATGCACCTTTCCCTTTATGTTTTTCTTTACTGAACTTCTTTGTCTCTCATATTATTCATGACTAGGTTTTCTCTCCTTATTTATATATATATATATATATATATATATATATATATATATATATATATATACATATATATACATATATATATATGAATATATATATATATATATATATATATATATATATATATATATATATATATATATATATATATCACAATTGTGTGGATAATTAAGATTGACAGAGGAAGAGAATCATGAGTTTAGACGAGGTAGTAGATTTCTTGATAAATTGATTGTTACGAAAAAAATAGATTGTGTGAATATTTTAAGGGCATAGAGGAAAGTCCAATTAGGCATAAATCAAAACAGAGTTCTGAGAATGGATATAGAAGGATATTCTTTTGGAAGAAATTAGATATTTTAGGATAAGTAAATGAAATACTGAATGTAATGGCATTTTTGGGGTATAGAGCAATGATAAAATCAATGAAGGAGATGTAGGAGCAAAATTATAGGGTATGAATAGGAGTCGTGGAAGGAACTTAAGGTGACCTTAAAGTTTATTGATATTCATTGGTATTCTTGGAGAAATTTATAGATTGATAAAAGATATTGAAAAAGATAATAAATGAAGAAGCTGTAAGTGAATGTAAAGGTGACCCAGAATATAGTATTAAAAGAAGGAAGTGGGATATTTGTAAAAGGTTTAGTTCAAAAGATTGTCTTTTTAGGGAAAAACTGAAATGAGTTAAAGGCAAGATAGGCTAACCCTCATTCATGAGAGAAAAAGTTATTAATGAGTCAGTATGCATGAAAAATTGCAGTAGTGAAAATTGAAGTGGTTTGGTTACATTAAAAAGAATGGAAGGTAAGAGGTCAGTGTAATATTCGAGACAATAGTCTTGAGATACAGTAAATGTGTATAATGCAAAAAATGTTCAGACATTGGTTGGGTTGGGCCTTTATTCAACAGTTGAAGGATTAGTGCGGTTATATATATATATATATATATATATATATATATATATATATATATATATATATATATATATATATATATATATATATATATGTATATATATATATATATATATATATATATATATATATATATACATATATATATGTATATATATACATATATATATATATATATATATATATATATATATATAGATATATATATATATATATATATATATATATATATATATATATATATATGAGCTGCAGTTTGGGTTTATAAAAAGAAAGAGCACAATGGATCTTTATAGTAAGTAAAGTCCAAGAGAAGTATCCAGAAGCAAACAGGAAAGTTTACTTGTTTTGTGGATCTTGAAAAGGTGTATGATAGGGTACCAAAAAGGTTAGTCTATTGGTATTTAAGAAAGAGAGAAGTGCTGGAGAAGTTTGTAAGGTTAGAGAGGATGATGTCTGAGGGGGACCAGAGTCACCGTACAGATAAAATAGGGGGAGACTGAGGCTTCCTCTGTGGAGATTGGCCTCCATCGGGGATCTGGTCTGAGTCTATTCCTGTTCCTGGTATTTATAGACACTTTATCATCCTAATTTTGGGAACTGGTGTTTGCTGATGATCCAGCATTAGAGCAAACTCAGAAAAAGAACTGTATAAGAAGAGTTTTTATCATGGATAAGAGCCTTAGAAAGGAAAGAAATGAAGGTTAACATTGGAATGACCGAGTAACTGATTAGTAGTAGAGGACATGATGTATTAAACATTCGAGTGGAAGATGGTACAGTGCTAAACCAGAAGAATGAGTAAAAGACTTGGGATTATTAATAACAGAGTTGGCAGTTGCAGGTACTGAGAAAGCAGTGAGAAATAGGGAGAAATAACTGGACTTGTTTTAGACAAGATAATATTAAGAATCAAACTGAAGATCTATAAGACAATTATAAGGCCAGTAATATTATATGGGGCAGAAGCATGAGCGAAAGAGGAAAGAGGAGGGACTGCTGGAAAGAACAAAGATGAGAAGGTAAGATGGATTCCTGGAATATCACTACTGGAAAGGACGGAGAGTCAAGATATAAGAAGAATGTAATGTAAAATTCAAGGCTAGCAAAGCTCTTCTGAGACACCACGGCTATGTAATAAGAAGAGAAGAGGTGGAACCAATAGGAGAGCAAAGAATACCCAGGTGATGGGGAAGAGGACCGTGGAGTGTAGGTAAATAAGAAGGAATGATGGTATTTGAAAGATTTGAACTGTCCCTACCACAAAATATTAAAGCATGATTATCCTTATGAAACACTACGGGGAAACAATATATAAAAATACAAATTGTATAAATGATGAGATTTTCTTTTTCTTGGGGGGGGGGGGAATTCTACAAAATTCTATGCTTTCGTAGAAAAATTATGATACCAACCGCTGTACTGACGTCAGGTTATTACAGTACCCTAGAAAAATAACATTTAGTTATTACGTACAAATGGTCTAGATAGCATAAAAAAACTTTTTTGGAAATGCTACTGTAATTAATTGATTTGATTTTAGTTTTGGTGTGGCTTTTGTTAAATCTGATATGAATTAAAATATGAGAAAGTAACAAATCCTTTTTCTTGTTAAATGTATAAAAATAATTTAAAAGTTAACAGCAGATAGTATGATACTTGAATGGGAAAAAGTTGATATATAAGTGTTTCATTGAAACATATCAGAAGGCTAAGGAACACTTCTTAACAAATTGAAGATATAAAGAGTAGTAGAATTACGTAGAAGAATTTCTCAAGCAAATTAATTGGGAAAGCAATTCTACATTCTTGACTGTGACATTTTCACATTTTCTTCATCTACATTCTCTTTATCACATGATTAGTCGATTGGTCTATCTCAGATTAAAGTTTCTGGCATCCAGTAATTTTGTGATATAAGAGTTTTCAGTCCACACGACGCCATACTTGAATGTGCGAATTTCTTCAAATGCTTGACATTAGCCATTTAATGTTAAAATACTTAGACATAAAACCCTATTATACTTTCATGTTAGGTTACTGTCTATCTTCACCATGTTAAAGGAATTAAATTTGGGCCTTTATCCTTCTGTTATTTCTTTGGTGCTAGTCGTCTAAGCTACGAATTCTAAAGCTGTTCGGTCTGATCTCAAGAAATAGTATTCCAGATAACTGTGACAAAAATTTTCTCAAATATTATTTGAAACTATGAATTTTCCTATTAATCTGATATGTGAATGCCATACAATTCAGTTGAGATTGAAAGAAATGTATTGGTTTTCGAAGAATTGGAATACCTCCATCATCTCATCAATGGCCTTAGGTAATACCTTGCTTGCGTTGGAACAGGATCCTTAAACAACCAACCATTTTCAATAGTCTTCCATGGACGACATACTAAAGAACACACTTTGAAAGTAAATGAAATATGAATGCAACTTAACCAGGCCTAGCAAGGCTCCTTATATTAGGACTGTATTTAACCGAAGTGATAATATCCAAATTCAAATTTACGATGTATAAAATACTTGGTGTTCTCTATTGAGTAACTTGTTTCCATGTGCTGATGACGTCACAGCAATAGTCATTAAGTGTATATCTTTCATTCAAATAAATACTCTGATAATTATGTTGGTTCAAAGACTTAAGAATAATCTCCTTAAAATATACATATCTCTTTGGCACCATTTATCTTCACATGCATCAAACAGTTCTCCTACAATAATATTTCATCCTAAAATAACATTAAAGGGTCGAAAAGTATACCAAATAAGGGCAAGTCATCAAAACCTTTCTTTTTGAATCCTAATGCTAAACTCCACCTGTAGGATATATTTTGAACTTGCAGACAGAGATTCTAACATATTTAAATTTTCCAGAAGATGACTATATCAAAAAATATTTCTGAAACATAATTTCACAAATGCTTCCAGAAACCAACTACTTAACCTCTCCAAAGCTTGCTTACACATTTGAATATAGATATAACTCCAGTGAATATAAATTTAATTTCCTAATTTGTAATGTTTTTGTTTTCCAAAAATCTAATGATAATTATATACAGAATGTTTTCCCACTTAAAATAATCTACTTAATTTGTACCATACATGATATGTTAATGTATCTTATATTACGAATTTACAATTATGACCTATAAAAAGAAATAATACATGATATTAATGTTCAGAAATTGGAAACATGAGTTTTATGAAAATAACAAAATATGAATATCTATTGGCTGAACTGTCAAATGATGAATAACACTTGGGTATCATGTAATCCTGCAATAGACATAAGTAATCATGAATCAAATCAAATTTTCAGTCTACAAATTACGAATTCAATATCACTTAATTTACACTGGACTACGATAAAAACTATATTAGAAAACTTTTCACATCATGAACCTCCTTTCTGCCTAGCAGCAATAATCTAATAATTTCAGATACAAATTCCAATATTGAAATGATGGAGCAATTAGAATTCCTTGCCAGGTTCATAAGCACATAGTCTGATATTTGGCATCTTAGTACTTTCGCTCTCAATCGAAAATTTTCCATTATATTAAAACTGAGGAAATTCAAAATATTTGTAACCAAGTAAATATTAATTTTCGAGATGTTTGTAACCATTTTAAGAAGCAAATCTGAGTCTATGTTCTTGTTTATGTATATATACATATATAATGTATATATATATATATATATATATATATATATATATATATATATATGTATATATATATATATATATATATATATATATATATATATACATATATATAGTATACATATAAATATTTAAGTATATATATACATATATATGTATTATATATATATATATATATATATATATATATATATATATATATATATATATATATATTTAAATATAAATATATATATATACATATATACAGTATACATATATATATATATATATATATATATATATATATATATATATATATATATATATATATATGTGTGTGTGTGTGTGTGTGTGTATGTGTAGATGTTCTTTCCTATGTATATTATTCAAGAGTGAAATAAAAGTTTTAAAGAATTCTGGGACCAGAAATGTATGCATAAAATTGCATTAGTTTCTTTAACAGAAATCAAGATTACATCTTGAGCTTCTTCTGGTGAAGAACTTCTGAAATAAGAAACAGCATTCTTAAAACTATTGAAATCCCAAGATGTTGTGACTTTTAGGATAAATCGACGACTTATTGACCTTTATCATTTGTGTAAGTAAATGAAAAAATTATATAATATAAAATGCCTGTACTTACGTTTCTTGACTGGAAATAGATAGTAATATCTGTAACGTTACGCTTCGTAGAAACTTTTTACCCCAGAACCAAATGTTGTCTGCAAAAATTAATGTATCGCCTACTCAATCATGTATTCTTATTGTCATTTATTTTCCACCACTTGAAAAAAGGACACAAATAAACAGTAAATGATCATATATTCTGAAGGTGTCACACTACCGTACCATGGAAATAAATTTTCTATCATGAAAAATTCTGAAAGATGGTGAACAATGTTTAGGCCGCTCTTTATAAAGGTAAATTCTCTTGCATGTGAGCTATTTCCTGATCTTATTCAGTAAACATAACCAGTATTAACCTTATATGCCTTCACGAATGCAACTAACTAAGAAATTACAAAGTACAATTTGCATATGAGTATTTAACAACAGTACACTTACACACAACACATGATTCCTGTTTACAAACACCAATGCATAATTGTTACACTTCAAAGATAAAAAATTTTCTTTACCGAAGAGGATACTGTTATGCATAAGTTCATGACTGGACATTAATCTAACACAAATGTCAAAGAAAATGTTTCTGAAATGAATTCCACAAAATCCTATTTCATTTTCTCCTAACACGGAAAACAGATGTGATCTAAAGGTAAGAAATTCCATTTACTTGATACCACAAGGAGTACAATAACCATGTAAAGCACAGTAACAACCTTTCCATTACATTATAAACATTATACAAGAAAGGACGTATTTGTCTTGTTATTTGATGGCAGTGATCTTTTTAGGTAGATGAAGTTGATTTCTTACTAGCAGTGCTTGTGACCAATCTCTTAAAAACAGCTTTTGCATTCTCCTGTTATGCATATCTGTTCATGCACGAATTATTCTTGCAAGCTTTGCAGTCACTTAACATTTGTTGCTACAATCAGGTCTTTGATTCGATGTTCTCTTTTTATTATATATTCAACTGGAATTTCTAATGACATTATATTTTCCGTTTCTGTTTGAGCTTGATACGTAGTTTCTGTCACAGCGACAACTTGGGAGTTGTGCTCTCTTTACTAAAACTGAAAAAATCTTATTTATAATGATGAAATGAAAGGCAGAGATGTGATTTTTGCCCAATTTAACTCAATACCAGCCAAGTCTTTAAAAAGTATAGAAATGAAAACTAAATATAGATATAATCTATATATGAATTTAAGGTTTCCATTAACAAATTTCAAGTAATAAAGATTTGAATTTATCATTTTAATGATTGCAACGTGGAAACTATACATACAGTATACTAGTTTTAGCAGCTTCTGTGATAAACAATAATTTTCCTATTTTCGTAAAACGATGAAAAGGTAACATTTCAATCAATGATTTTCTGTTGAAATGAAAATGGGGTACAGCGGTGGACTCGGATCATTTTTATTCTGATCGTATCTCACATAAACGATTTTAATTACAGTAAATTGGCTTAATACACTGAAGCAAATAAACTGATTTCTTCCACGTAAAATACTAAAAGAAGTGTGGGAATGTAAAAATACAAATTTCCAAGAGGTATTTAAAAAAAAAACTTTTCCCATACATTAAAAGTGATTAGAATATTAGCAAATCATCTCAAAGAAACTCTTTTGGTTTGTCTTTTAGTCATTTTATAAAAGTTTATTATATCCTCAAAATCATTCTTGAGCAAATAACTGTGACAAATGAAAATGAAAGTTATATAAGATCTTACAAGAAAATAGATCTTGATCAAACATTGAACAGTGTGCAATAGCATTTTATCTATACGGATACCTGTACACGTTTATACTTAGCAATAATCTCATAGCTTATGGTACATCTTTGGCTGAAAATTATGACTGAAGAATGTGGCTTAACATCCTTTTTTTTTTTTTTTTTTTTTTTTTTGCTTCGAACTGCAAAAAATATATATTGTTTTCCATTATGTTTGTACGGTTTAAGCGGAATCTGTCTGTGTAGTGTTGATGGTCAAAATGCCGAAGAACAATTCATGTTCATAGACTAAAATAATATCAATTGACTCAAGATATTAATTGTATAAATGCCTAATCATTGGGATAAAATATAGATGAACGAGTTTACCATGTCGACCTACAAATAAATGATACAGTAAAAAATAAGATATATCATAACGAATAAAATAATTTATAGGTTACCTCCAATTGACTTTCAGCAGCTGATTTACCCCAGTATATTTCTTGTTCTTTCTTTCAATACATTTTCATTGGAATATATTTAGCTCTAAAAGAATTTGGAATCTCACGGGTTCCACACTCACATTTTCCGAACTAGTTAAGCTTCTGGCAAGTAAGCAGTCATACTGTCCAGACCTTGATACTGTTCATATTTCAACTTCGAACCATATTTCAAAGTACTGTTAAATCCAAGTAGTGTACCGACTGTTTTCTAGTTCAGGCACTAAATACCATTCAGGAAAAAACTAATCTTTTAACTTCTTTTATATCAACATTTTCTGTGAACATTTTTTGTCACACTGAGATATTTTTTTTAAAGTCAATTAGAAAAAATCTAACAAGCCCTATTTACTTTCTAATATGTGTTGCAAAATACTATAGTCAATTCTTTTTAGTGAGGCAGAATTGCACCGACACGCAGGGGTGCCCTTTTAGCTCGGAAAAGTTTCCTGATCGCTGATTGGTCGGACAAATATACTTCCGACCAATCAGCAATCAGGGATCTTTTCCGAGCTAAAAGGGCACCCCTGCGAGTCGGTGCAAATCTGCCTCACTAAAAAGAATTGTCTATAGGGCTAGATAAGGGTATTTAAATTTATTCTTAGGGTAATGGGTACCACTCTGATTAGTGAAGCATATTATCATTACTAATAAAATGTTGGTTGAGAGAGAGGACACAATCATAAATAGACTAAAAGTTATATGCTTAGCCGTGGTATAGGCAAAGATTGCTATATGAAATAAAAAGCTGTCGATAAAAAACCCTAGTATCAGTACTGAGACCCTTTAAGGTAATAGGCACAGGAGATGGTGATGAGTATTAGTACAGTATTATTTTTTTTTTTTTTTTTTTTTTTGAATCAGCTGATTATTCTTATAAGTTCTTCGGCCAAACTGTTTCTGTTGATTTTATTTCCCTGTTCCGTCCAGTCTCTTAAGATCAGCATAGAATCAGACTGACTTCACATCTAGTGACTTTCTTAGTCTTAAACAGAATTCTTACTATGAAGTTGCACTCTCTTGAGAATACTAGTATTATGACTCCCAGTATTTATATGAACAGGACAATTGTAACTCATTACCATGTTAATGACATATTGCGTAAATGCTAACTCCATCCTTTCTGTGGGAAACAATTGTGTACATATCTAGATGTTCTTACTGTATTTCTGCCGTTGCAGCATTAACAGGTTTACTGGAGTCCTAGTGTAAATGTTGTGAAACTAATTTCCAACAAAAGTGCAAAATCAATTGTAGAAATTGATCTGCATTTGTTAATGAAATTTGAAGTTTCTTCCTGGATTTATGAGCCTTCTTGCTTTCTTTCGTTCCTTCCCTCGCTCTCCATCTGGATGTATTCGGTCAAAAAAGCAAGTTACGTAGTCTTTGCAGATAATTCGAAATTTGCAATATCTGCATTTTAACATCTCTAACAAATCTTTGTTAATGTTTTTATTCCTGTCCATATGCAAATGTCTCACATCCCACATTTGCTTACATTAGTTCCATTATAATTTTGAATGATTTTCATCATATGAATAACGCAACACATTTGAATTGTAATGTAATAAACATACAGGATGATATTGGAATAAACTCCTCTTCTGGAAAGGGAGATTTCTGTACAGGTTTTGATGTGAGTTAGACATTTAAAGTTAAAAAGAATGATAGAATAGTAATATTAAATGGGTGTTTAGCAATTACATAGTTTTTGTCATTTCGGCATTAAGTCCATCGACATTTGACTCCCAATCATGGGAAACAACTATTTAGCTGTGAGAACATTAATGATGATTCTTGGCTGCTATTACATTGTAACACATAAGCACAAGTTACTGTAATTAAGGTGAATTGGCCTGCTATTATATATGAATCTACCCAGTAATGACTGAAATAGAATAAATATCTTAAAACGTCACATTAAAAGTATATCGCTTGCAGTAAACCGAATGACTTATTATTCTAAATAATTAAATTAAATCTTAATTAATTGTTATCATTTCTCTTTATGCATGTCATTTATTCTTGTTTCTACATTGTTTACCTTCATATGAAATTATTATTCTAAATCTAGTCCAACTACCTATCAAATTTAGTCTGTAAAAAATCATCTTCAACTCAAATATAAACTAGAATTTCGATATGAAATAATTCCATGAATTGGCATCCCACCTCGACAAACTAAATTACAGCAATACAAGTTTTGTACAAGCAGTGTGAATGTCTTCATTGTTCACAAGATTCATTAAGGCATATCTTCATCAGTGTTATGGGCATGTTATTTTCAGGTAGCTCTTGATCATTGAAATCCAGTCTTCAGCATTGAAAAAAAGGGTAAAGTGTGTACAATGCACTCGCATAAAAAACTCACTACGAGAGATTCTATTCAACTCTGTAGCAGAAGGCAATGAGGTGTACCAACCGTGTTTCACACAATTGTACATAATTCCTTTTGTATATATTATGCTTGTATCTTCGCTCTTCCCTCGCACTAAAACGAACATGAAAATTCATGTCTGGTTTTTCCTCTGTAATATTGTCTGTCTAGTGAACTTGTTATGTCCTTTTGCCTTGAGGTTTTGTATATAAGGAGAGTGTTCCACAATTATATAACTCAGTCGTTTCCAATCTGCCTTTGAGTTCACACCCTTACTCGGCGCCGTCACATTGGGTCACTCCGGGGTCACCAATGTGACGGCGCCGAGTAAGGGTGTGAACTCAAAGGCAGATTGGAAACGACTGAGTTATATTATTGTGGAACACTCTCCTTATATACAAAACCTCAATGCAACAGGACATAACAAGTTCACAAGACAGACAATATTACAGAGGAAAAACCAGACATGAATTTTCATGTTCGTTTTAGTGCGAGGGAAGAGCGAAGATACAAGCATAATATATACAAAAGGAATTATGTACAATTGTGTGAAACATGGTTGGTACAGAGGATTCACCAGACCATAAATCAATGACACTACAGAATCTCTAGAAATAAATAGTCTTTGGCCATATACGTCAGAAATCTAGATCAGTATTGTGTAAAAAGGGCTGACAATAGATACCGTTTTGATTTCCTAATTGAACATTAGACGACTAGATACTGACTGACTAGAATACATTTCACTTCACAACAAATGACTAAAAATAGTGATTACTGACTAGTATCATATTGGTCCAAGCTGCACCAGGAATTTGTCTTAGTCTTCCTTAAAGATGGCTAAGAATGATGACCTGAGATGACCTCCTTTGGATCAAAAACCTGAAATGGTCACCCATCTGACCCAAGATGACGGAAACACGTGCCAAATGCTGTCCCCAAAGATATTAACATTTCATCACATGCATCACCGAAAAAACCTTTGCTTTAAAACCAAGTCTTTTGCATTGCATACGACTACAACTAACCACGTAAGCTGGCCATACTAAAGATGTATGTAGCTATACATTACATATTTTTAAAAAATCATCTTTCGAAAGCCATGAACAGATCATATAGATTGTGTGTATCAAAGGTAGTCCTGACTTTGTTCTTATATCCACTCGACCTAGGTGCACTACTTGAACTGACTATGAAGCAGCGGTGATCGCTCACGATATGAGAGAAGGGTACCGGTCTCCCTGTCAAGTCGATTTGGCTAAACCTCTTTCTAATTGTAGGCAATCCAACACTGCAGCTCCAACTGAAGACCTAAGAAAAAATGGGAAAATATAAGATAAGGGATATAGCATTGATTCAAAGTATATTATGTACAGACATATCTATACACCTCACATAAAATAACACGAATGCACACACAAGGACATTCACACACACGCACACACATATATATAATATATCTTTACATATATATATATATATATATATATATATATATATATATATATATATATATGTATATGTATATATACAAATAATTCGTCTATAAAATATACTGTATATACATATGTATATATACATATATAGATATATATATTTATATATATATATATATATATATATATATATATATATATATATATATATATATCTATATATATATATATATATATATATATATATATATATATATGTATGTATATATATGCAGTTATAAATATATAAACATACAGATAAATAGATAGATTAGCAATCTCTCTTTATATATATATATATACATATATATATATATATATATATATATATATATATATATATATATATATATATATATATATATTACCAATACTTCACGAAAGGTACTAAAACTTATCTAGCATTTTTCTAAAGGATCGTATTACAGGAGATACTGTATGAGGCACGAAGCTGCAAATCTGAAATAATGCTGTAACCTTCACTACAAAATATTGGCCAAAAAGATTTACAGTGAAATCGAAATAAAACTATAAGAAATTAATGGAAAGATTCAATCTCATTAAAGACAGGGATAATAAAATAAAAGAAGCCGTAATAATAGTTTTGTAGAATCTAGAGAAATGGACCATAATTTTTTGTTGTGGCTATATGGTTCTCAATTCTGGTTTCCTACCATCTAAACTAATGTTACCGGTAAATGTGCCAGATAATATCCATAATGTTTAGCAAGGGAGTATACTCTCGTGTATGGCTGTTAGAGTTTATTTATTTCCTTTCCCAACTGGACTATTTTTCCCTCTTGTAGCCCTTAGGCTTATAGCTTCCTACTCCTCCATCTAGGGTTGTCGCTTGACTAGTAATATTAATAATAATAACAGTAATGTTCACATAATTTTCAACGCGTGGACGTAAAGCTTCAATACACTCGATTTTAGCCATGCTTCAACAATCTCTCAACTCTTAGTTATTCGAGTATATGGATAAACTGGGATTTTATTATCTTTGGGAAAGCAGTCGATATAATTTGACTTAAAACCATTATATTCAGCTGTCCCTCTGAGACTGTCTGTGTCAGCTTGAAATTAAAACCATATAATTATGAATGAAATCCTTATTTGTATAACTCAGGAACATTATTGGTAGGTTTCTTTGGATTCTGCATTTTTTGGTGTGTACTCTTTTTTTTTTTTCTTTTTTAAACCAAAGGACTATGTAATGGAATGTACAAAAAAATGGAGACTGTGTTTTAACATCAGTGAAGAGTAGTACAATGCACGGGAATAGTTCCTATATATAAGCATAGAAATGTGGCATTATGTTATTTACAGGACAAATGTGTTTCATGGAGAGTGGTAATTGACCAGTTAATATGTACACAGGATAAAGTTAATTGCCACATATAAAACAGAATATCATTTCCGTTTTTGCAATTGACCATAAGCTGTCAGAAGAGGACTATGTCTTACTTGTTTTTACCTCTCCCTGGTTCTCCTTATCTGGTCTCCTGAACAACTCAGCAACATTTATGGATACATTGGTACATTATCAGATCACTGCAATTGCATTTTAAGAGGACTTGCCGAAGCCATGAGAGAGCAATAAGACCAATAAGTAATCAAACGTATAATAGAAGTAAAGACTGTTCCGCTATCATCTATTAACCCCCGAACAAAAGACAAAAATATTAAAATCAAAAGTCTGTTTTCAAATCCCTAAATGCAAGATGAATATTTCCAAACAGAAAATAGTAAGGGGGAATCAATGTCAAATTAAACATTTTAATTAGCTAAAAAACAATTTATATATAAAACCCTCTCAAAAGCAATCATACCCGATAGATATTTCAATATACACGAATCTACTCCTTCTCCTTCAGTGAAATAAAAGTCACATTAAAGGTTTCAAGGATCTAACTATATCATTCTACAGCCATCAAAACACGGTACTCAACATGGAAGAAAATGGTACGTAGGCCTACTGCATCTTTAGGCTACTTAGCATCTGAAAAGAGTGTATATGCATAATTCTAAAGAAAATATGAAAAGAATCGGCATAACTTAACATTAGAATATTCAGAAATAAATTACTTCTAGCACTTAAAATTACTAAAAGAAATTAAGGACTAGAACTAAGGAAAAACAAACTCAAATAACTTTACCCCACAATTGTCAACATATTTGTTAGCTTTTCCTACAATAGTTGGATGGGTAAAAGGATAGATGGTGGACAGGGGAAAGGAGCTCATTTTCTGGTAGACTGCAATCCAGCACCGTGGCTCCTACAGATGACCTGCAGGAGGGCAAAAGGATTGTCATAAACAGAATTGCTTGGATTAACAACATACCCGACCGCTCAAAAACTAGGCACAAATGATAATAGGCTATACACTCAAAGAAAAACTGATAGAGACACATAAAGAGTTCATACATTGAGGTTATGACTTTGCCATTGTGAATGTGAAAATCGTCGAAGTGTTGGTATTGACAGCTGTTTCTGCTTCTGTCATAATATACTCAAAATCAGACACACTTCGAGATCATTTGGAATCCATAATAACAATCATTATCTAGTAAAATATTTTTATCCTTACCTTATCTTTCTTAATTATGCTCAATGACATTCTTCTTAGGAACCCTTATATTATCAACAATCAATTCCTTACAAATCGCATTTCTTTGTGATGCTCTT
>NC_090747.1:77387871-77400371 GCF_036898095.1 Palaemon carinicauda
CTACGGCGTTTGTCATCTTGAGTTCAGAAATAGTATTTTTCCTAACTATGAGTGTGTTTTAGTTAGGTCATATAAAATAACCATACAAGTTTCCATCTCTCTTTTTTATTTATTTAACCTTTCTAGTGAAATTGCTATTCCTTCACGTTTGAGTATTTTAACATACTGCTTCTTATTACACAAGCAATTGGTAATTGTAGTTGCAATAGCCTTATAATCAAATTATTGTGATTTCTCAATCACAAAACTGTTGATAAAATCAGATAAATTTTCACTTTCAATTTATTTATTCGATAACATCGAAGATAAAGCTAATTTATTGCAAACGAATTATTTACGATTTTCTTTTACTTATTAGATCCAAGAAAATAAGAATATAGGAACCAGCCTTTAATTGAAATAATTACTAACAAAATTGCTCATTTCACATAATTTATCTTTAGATGTTGGCAGTCAAGAAACCCCTGAGGATAAATTGCTCCATTTAATAATAGAGAAAATATTTCTGAAACTATAGATTTCCCTAGAATTGAAGAGAGAGAGAGAGAGAGAGAGAGAGAGAGAGAGAGAGAGAGAGAGAGAGAGAGAGAGAGAGAGAGAGAGAGAATTCCGATGGATTGTGATGGCCTATTGCAACCGTCCATACTTGGCGTTCTGCAAGACGGGAGATCGAGTCTCGCTTAAACTCGATAGTTTCTTGCAGTATCTTTAACCTCACCATCCTTATGAGATCGGATGGGGGGATTAGGGAGCCTATGAGCCTACCTGCTGCGACATTAGCAGTTATTGCCTTGCCCTCTCTGATCTAAGCTTGGGTGGAGAGGGGACTTGGGCACTAATCATATGGATAATATATGGTCAGTCTCAATGGCATTGTCCTGTTATGGCATTGTCAGTGTCCCTTACCGCTACCATTCATGAATGGCCTTTAAATCTTTAAACCATCTACGGTTGTCACTCACCTCCTTGAATGCATGGCGGTGATGGGCTCCCACGTGTTCCTTCTGGGGTTGAATCTCTCGGCCGAGGACATGCACATGGTGCCGTCATTGCCACCCACGCAGTATAGCATTCCTCCAAGCAAGGCGGCCCCGCTACTGCTTCTGCGACTCATCATCGGTGGCACTGACATCCACTTGCCAACACGAGGATCGAGTCTTTCGACGGTACACTGGTAGTTGGTCGAATCAAAACCTCCCAGAGCGTAGATGTTGTTGTCTGTGCGAAAGGGATATATGAGAAATCACGGAGATACTTAGTGTTTTGGCATAATCTAACTATCACGAAAATTACCTGGGTTTATAGCATCCTGCTTTTCAAACTAGGGTTGTAGCTTATGTAATAATAATAATAATAATAATAATAATAATAGTAATAATAATAATAATAATAATAATAACTGCAAAGTGGCCTAGTGAATACGTAAGGTTATAGTTTTAAAGATAGGTTATAGTTTTCATTCCTATAGTGAAAAAAAAAAATTGAAAAAGGGCAATTTTCATTTCAAGAAAATTAATATTCTAAGGTGTTGTTTTTGCCTAATGATTAACATGTTTGTCTTTATAAAATGCGATATATATATATATATATATATATATATATATATATATATATATATATATATATATATATATATATATATATATATATATACGAAGGAGAGATGATAAGGACGAAAAGCGAAACAAAATGTGGAGACAGAAAGTAAGTTATGGCCAGATTCCTGGTGTCTATTAAGACGTAATTAGAGAAACTAGATGAGCATTACATTTTCAAAGATGCGTAATGGGAAAAAACGAAAACTTTGACAAAACTTTCGATAGAATAAATAGCTGGAAACTTTAAAAAAAAACCTTAGTTCAATGAAGAGCAATACGATTTTTCTCGAAATAACAATTAGCTTCATAAAAGTATCAGGCATTACTTACCAAATTGCAACACTTGAGAGAGAGAGAGAGAGAGAGAGAGAGAGAGAGAGAGAGAGAGAGAGAGAGAGAGAGAGAGAGAGCGAGAGAGAGAGAGAGAACGTACCTAATAGCGCTACACGACAATATCTTCTTCTTGTAGCCATGGCAGGACAGGAAGTCCAGATTCCGGTAAGGGGATCATACCTCTCAACGCTGCTGAGACAACTTGCTCCATCATACCCTGTAAAAAGTACATATTATTCCCCACCATTATGTTTAAGAAAAAAAAAACAAGGCAGTTGTCGAAACAGGCAAATGTGTCGTAAAATCACTGCATCATTTAAAAGAATATATAATCTATCAATGTATTTCTTGTTATATTCGTTGTGCAATGTATTAAGAAGTAACTCACTCCTCTGTTTCTGTATACAAAAAGAAATACTGCGGACAGCAGAATTTCATGAAAGATTTTAATTTATGAATAAATATTGTACAGAATATGGCAGTCACAAAATTACAGTTTATGACCAGAATAATAAGTGATGCTCCTGATAACATTTTAGCTTAAAAGTGAATTGCAGAAAATGATAGTAAACACTTAGCATACATATGCAAATAATATTCTTTTTATTGCTTTCTATTTGTTTTAAATTGCTTATTTTACTGTATGTGGAAAAGTTGATCACAAAAATAAACAAAAGTTGATGTCCATATGATCGTATGTAGAAAAATAATGAGAAAAGGAAAACCTGATTACCTGGAATGGAATATTTTGGTGAGATATGCAGATTTGTCAAGAAAGGGTCGTTGAGACAGAACCAAGATGAGGTTAGAAAATCATTATAGATTGTGAAGTAGACGAAAGAATAATAAAAAGATGGGAAAGTGTATTTGATGGATTAAGCATCAGATTTTGATAGTTTTAGGTAACTAAACAGCGAGACAAGTAGACAGCGAAAATCAGATATCTTGCAAGTTTCTACTTAAGATGCAAAAAATTTGAAGAGCAGTTCAATATACCCAACAGTTCCTCCAATAACATTTTGTTCTAAGTGATTGGAGGGAGTATGTGTGCCGGTAATTTTGAATTCTTTTATGAAAAGTTGAATGCTCTGATTGAACACTTTTGATAGGGTCTCTGTATTTCCACTCACTGATGTTATTTACCTTATGTAATTTTGACTAAAGTTAAATAAAAATAAAACTATCATTTATGGTACAATACAGTTTTCTATTTACAAGAGTCTATTTAACTTGTATTGGAAGAAACCCAGTAAGAATTTCACTGATGAGTGGGGGAAACGTATAAATTGAACTTAGCTACTTGACCATTTAAGACTGCTTCAGTGTTTATATCAGGCTTTGAAACCTAAGGCGCTGCAAGTGATCTATTTACTAGTTTCTATCAGGAAGAAAGTGACATTTTTTTTTTTTGCACGCTATCTTCTTTTGATAAGGTGACAGTCAATATTAGATGCTGTTGATGAATTTCTCTAACCGCTATGCAAGTGAAGTAAAGATTGTCTCAAGTCAGGAGCAAAATCGTTACTATGCATATGAAATTGCTTGCTTGAGCACTTGAGAAAGCCCAACATAGTGCTGCCAGATATTGGTACATATCAATCATATGCAAACAGAATCTGAACCAGTTAATAATTCTACTTAAAAAAAAAAAAAAAAAAAAAAAATCAGGCTAGTTTTGCAGTGATAAATTCTCACTCCAAATCTAACTCTTGATATAGAATATGTACATTATGCTAAACAAAAAAGTAATAGTCATATGCAATATTTGATGCTGCACCACATTGCTTGTTGCTTTCCACGGATTCTTTTTTTTTTTTTTTTTTTTTTTTTTTTGGCTTGCAGCCAAGGCTCTTGTAGTCTTTGGAAGCTTTGATAATTTCACTGACTACAGAAAGGCACAAAAACCCTAAGCTAGAAAATAGACATTGTGTAAAATATCTTACAACAGCTTTGGCTTTAAAATATTCTCGGGTCAAAGGTGTAAGCCATTTTATCATTGTTGAATGACAAGCAATATTAGAAGACCCGTTTGGAGTTATTTGAAAATGTTTGTGGAACTATTATCCTTAAAGTGGTTTATCAAATGTAAGATGATATTGTTACCATCCTGTATAGTGGGCTTGAACCTAAACTGAAACACACGTGTATAATGTTAGTGCTTATCGAGTTTGTGATCTAGAGAAAATTCTGTGGAATAAACCTCAACCTATATCTTAGGTATAGTAACCAATTCTTAATGTTGTGATGGTATACTTGCAACCAACAAATTTTCTAAGATCTAAAGAATACATGCCCTACATTGGCCCCTACATGCAGGGTTGCCAGGTTTTCCAAAAATGAAAAAGCCAACGTCTGATCAACTGCAGCTTTAAAAGGCCAACCTAATAGTAGAAAAAGGCCGAAAATATAGCATTAAAGGCTAACCAATTTCAAAAAGGCCAAATTTAGGTATCTAGCGCGAAAAAAGGCCAGACTTGGAGGTTTTTTTTTTTGGCCCGAAAAAGGACAAACTGGCAACCCTGAAGACCTTACCTGAAAAGTTTAATAAAAAATGTAGAAAATACGTAAAGAAGTATGCTAATAATTATGATGTTAATCCCTTAACATAAATTGTACAGAATATGTTCTAATTAACAGGTACTACCATTTGACATATAATTGTGAAAAGACATATTGAGCTTAAATGTTATCATTGCATCATTAAACTTATTGTAAACTTTTTAAAGTCTCAGATTATTGTGAGCTATGATTCTCATAGCAAGAGTAAATAGTAACAGAGAAGAGGTTTGGAACAGTTAACAAACCTAGAATCATGCAATTTGTAGTAAATAGCAGGAGGAATGAAATCCCCCAATTCTCCTAAAGCAGCTGGTACGTATATTCTCACTTTCAGAGTTCTAGAGAGAAAAAGGGTTAAAACACTGGTCTCTGAATCGACCTATGACCTTGAAATATTGGTTTATGTCAGAGATACTAAATAGAAAATAAGTATTGATATTTCATGAGAGTCTGAAAAAACACGTAATGTTTAATAGTAAAAAAGTATATTTTATCCTTTAGATTAATGTGTTATGAAAGATGAGTTAATATCCAATACTTTATAAGAAAAATAATCACTGATACCCAGCATAAGTAACTAAGAATCGTCTTAAAATCAGAAAGAAAATTCATTGACCTTCAAAAATAGGTCAAGATTTTTGAGAGAAAAAATAGTGAGTTACAAAACTCAACAAAAGTAATACTCATCTTTAAATTGACCATGAAAATATGGGAAGGCAATAGATAACTAAATAAAAATTTTCGACACTATGTCAAATTCTAAAGACCAGGGACTGTAATTTTAAAAGTTTCCGAAAATCTGGAGGAGAAAAATTAATACAATCCAGGGCTTTAAATTGACCTGTGACCTTGAAAAATAGGTCATGGTAGAAAAATACTTGGGTAAAATAATCAATATAACTCCATAGGTACCAGACTATAAAGTTTTATCTATATTCTAAATCAAAGAAGATAAACTAACGATGGAGATTAAAAATAGGAATACAATGACTTATAGCTAAGTACAAGGCAATAACAATAATTATGGTATTGAAAATCTATTGTTCTTTATCTTACCCCCTATACAGTAGATAAGACCATTGGTCACTCCAATTCCTAAACACGACCGCTTTGTTCCCATGGCTGTAATGTTGATCCACTTGTTGATGCTCGGATTGTACATCTCGGCCGAGGAGAGGTCACAGGCCCCGTCATACCCGCCCATGACGTAAAGGTACCTTCCCAGGGACGCTACACCTGCTCTAGATCTGACAAGATAATACAAAAACAAAGAAAACAATTCTTCAATTCTTTGAAGGGGTTTGCTAGATGTATTAAACCATTCTCTCTCTCTCTCTCTCTCTCTCTCTCTCTCTCTCTCTCTCTCTCTCTCTCTCTCTCTCTCTCTCTCTCTCAACAATACTGAAGATGATGAAACAAATGTATCAAAAAGGACTACAAAATATTTCTTGAAATATTAAGGTCACTTTCATTATAAATATAATTTGTAAAAAAGCAAATTGGCATGTTAGTCACTCCGAAGATTCAGGTAATATGCTTATGAATTTTTATAGTGAAACATTTATATCACCGTTCATTATTAGCAAAAAAAAATCTTATGGAATAAACTATAAGGGTGCAAATACCTCAGCAAGCTTCGACATTGCAAAATGGCCCATAAAATATGCAAAACAGAATGATTATAAAAACTAGCAGCAAGGAATAGATAATGAAATGCTGTATATGAGAATTGATAAACAAAAATGCCTTAGATATCAATAAGATAAGTGAAATTTATGATTATTCTTAACCTTTTAAATTTTTACACACTACATGAATATACATACTATACACACACACACACACACACACATATATATATATATATATATATATATATATATATATATATATATATATATATATATATATATATTATATATATCTATATATATATATATATATATATATATATATATATTATATATATCTATATATAATATATATATATATATATATATATATATATATATATATATACATATATATATATATATATACATATACATTATATATATATAGTATGTATGTGTATTTTGTCTTCAATTTATAATTTCCTTATGAGAGAAAGAGAGAGAGAGAGAGAGAGAGAGAGAGAGAGAGAGAGAGAGAGAGAGAGAGAGAGAGAGAGAGAGAGAGAGAGAGAGAGAATCCGTTCCAGCACAGTAGTTTTACCAATGAAATATCAAAGTTTCCATTTATCAAAACAGTGATGCAATGGTTCTCTTAAGGTCGAAATTGAAACAGCAACTTAAGAGGTTATCAGCCCTATCCGTTCACTATGGATAATGAAATGAATGTCGACAGAAGATGTGTCTAATGAGCTTATACATTATCAAAGCTTGACATTTCCTAACCTTCTATAATTCATGGAGGCCACAGGCATCCACCTGTCAGTGCGTGGATTGTAACATTCAACTTCACTGTGTATTGCAAAGAGACTTCCTCCTCCTGCAAAGGAAAGAAATATGTAAGTAAATAAATGACTGAGTGAAGCTGTAAGTTAGTTAATAAAAGTTAACTAGGGGGGATACATGTAAAATAAACCATGACAGTTTTAACCTTTTTTTTTATTCAATGATATATAGGCTAACGGAAGGAGAGCCATCGCGTCTGAAAAAGGAAAAGGAATATATTGTTTCTGAAGATTTTTTATTTGTAATTTTGTTCTATTAATTGCAAATATCAATTAATATTGGCAAGTCAAATAACAAAGAAAATTAGGCAATTTTGATCGTAATGTTAGATGCAGCAAGTCAATAATTACGAAAATGCCCAAATATGTAAAATTTTACGGGAAAAAGAAAAACCTAGAAAAATGGGGTTTTATCCGTCAGTATAATTAAAACCTTCAACGAAGCTTCAACAACTAATAAACTCACTTATTTTCATCTTGGGATAACTTGGTTATTTTTAACTTACCAACGTTTTCTGCTCTTCTATACATGATATATATTCTTCTCAGATAAGTATTTAACAACAAACAAATTTTCTTGCTTAATGACAGTAAACTTACTTTCATTTATACCAGGAACTTAACACAGGAAATATTCAGATTTGGTAAAAGAAAAAGGGTGAATGAGGACTGACATTCACATTACTCACAATAAAAAAGGAAGGACAAAGTTTACAAAGAAGAAAAAGAAATAGATGTAGCATATGTTAATATACAGCATAAATTAATAACACAGACAAAAAGGAAATGAAATTTTTACACAAATAAAGGCGACATGGTAATTAACAAACTACATGGGCGAACACAGCAGGCACAGCGACTCCAGGATACTACGGGCCCTTTTTCTATGTTCAAGGGTCGGAATTGTCTGTTGGCAAGCATCGAGTAGCTGTAGCTACATCGGATTTAAGAATAACAGGAACTGTGGGAAAGAGCTGGCGTTGGTTGTAAGAACTCGCTATTGAAAATCATAATACTCTCGGCATTCTTTGGTTATTGCAATAATCAATGACATTGTGGAATCAGGCCCTGTTGTTGCCTCTCAACTGGGATAGATGTTCATCATTTAATCAACATCTTACACATTGACGGTAACTGCTGCTTTGATCAGTAAAATAGGTAGGCAGCATAGAGGATGCGAATGTGGAAAAGCGCACAGCAATAATTCATGGCATAACCTCGAAATCACTTCATATGATAATCAAAACATTTATTTTTATGAAAAGCACACCTGGATACAGGTATCACTGATGAGCAGAACTAAACCGGGGATACAATTAAGTGACCAGATCAAAATAGTACCTCACACCTTTGTCTTCTCAGATCGCTGCAGATGCTAAGCATAAATGGCAGCTGACTCAGGTCGGAACAATGAAGTTTGTTGGCAACAGGTTCCAGTGATAAGGTGTGGCTTGTGGGTTTCTTTGCTCTGGCTTGTGGGTTTCTTTGCTTTGTTAGTCCAAATGGATGATTTTACTGAGGAGTTGACCGTCGACACTTCTTGTATGGACTCTGCACTAGGATACACTTCCTCCACTACTCCAATGAGACAGTGGTGCCATTTCTTGTTGAGTGCTACCAGGACCAAGTATCCTTCCTAAAGGGGACTGATCTAGCCCCAGCAGCACTGATACTTCTTGCTGAAAGCCAGCAAGTTGTCATTGATCCCCACCTTTATAAATCCTCTGATAATCTTCATCAGAAAGAATGTGATGCTGATGCAGGGTGACTCCTCAGGGTTCTGCACAGATGTTGCAGTAGCTAGTGATGAAGGGGGTGCGCTGCATTGCTCATCAATTGATGAATCTGTCTGGTTCGAAATGGATATGAGGCTTTTCTTCACTCCCATTACACAGCTGTCTGCTAATGATCTTTCTTCCGCCTTCGCTATCAGTTTCCGTAGTTGCAATAGTGATAAACTTCTGTGGAATGTTGGTTTGCTGAGGTTGGTCTTCACATTGACTATCAATCTCTTGTAAAAACTGCTGGTACAAGGGATGCAGGGCATGGTTATGCATCAATTGACACTGGGTAGACACTCAATAACCTGTCAAGGAGCTGATCAACAAAGCGGAAGTCAGCAATTTGTCTGAGATCATGAGGTAAGGACGGCTGATTCGAGAAGCAACCTGTCGAGAAAACCTACTGGAATTTGTGTTCATCTAATGATTAGAACTCAAGAGGACCATTGTTCACGAGGCTGTCCATATAAAATGGTAGATATATACTCTGCCCACACTTCCTTTAGTTACAGTGATGTTGCCTTTATATTTGTTGCCAATGCACTGGAAGGGCCGGTCATGAATCACTGAAACATAAGGGAGTGGAGAGAGACCAGACAATTCCGAATGCCGTTTTTAAATGCATTGGTAGATCATACAACTTCTCAATATTCTGTTTATGGTTTACCTTATTCTAATAGATCAATAATTTTGTAGGATGAGGCTTAGAAGGATGTTGGTTTTGCAATGTTGTTGCTGTTGGTGAAAATATTACTCTACTATGCGGCAGAGTGGGGTGTCCTTGGAGCAAGTATATAGGGGTGCTTCACTTACTGCTTGAAAGGAATGGCTCGAAACTGTTCTTGGTACCAAATCGGAGTATCGTTTAAAATACTGACTACTATCTTCACTGCTCCTATTTGGTCTTCATGCACAACTCTGCAAGAAATTGGTATCACAAGGAGTAAATTTGTGCCCATGTCAAAAAAAAAAAAAAACTTTAATCAGTCCTTGCAACCTAGCATGGAGGTGTCAGGATCATACTTCATTGAGGTGACATGTGAATTGTTGGAGCCTCACAATGATTCCTATATCTCGGCACAAGGAGGAGAGATCCTTGGCATTCCATAAGTTTCTCAACGGACTGTGGGTGATTACGATACTGACTGTAAGCAGTGGATCCAGGATCAATTCTGATGACGGCTGCATTGAGTACAGACTAATATTGTCAGCCAGATGGATTCATTCATCCACTGGAGGTAGTATTTGTTTTAGAACTGAGAAAAAAATCTGTACCACTACGTGTAGCTCTCATATTAGTAGCTTTTCCATCAGCTTTTCTCCATATTTAGCAAAATACGGGTTATAGCAATTGCAAAACAATCTATTTCCTATCGTGGTGGTGGTCTTTTGGTCCCTCAAATTTTCATGGGTAAATTTCGTACATAAAGCGGTATTTCAAAATGCTTAAATATAAAACATACAAGGAACATAAATGCAAACGTAAACACACAAAAATATCTGCACAATTGTCATTACAAAAGAGCTAAATAAAAATTGAGACGAAAACTAGAAAAAAAGGAAAGTACTCCTCTTACCACAAGCAAAGAGATAAGGCTTCACTCCTTCGGGTTGCCGTTCTTGGGTTCTTGGCGATGTGAGAGTGGCCCTTTGCTCCGGCAGAAGATGATATTTCAGTGCCTCTAGCAATAGGTGGTGACAGGATGAGTTTTCCCTGACTAGAGGTTCTGCATCCACATTAGAAGTTAAAAAGTCACGATTTAAGAGAGGAAGACGCACATGTTTCAAGAGCTGTTAAGGGGACAGAGAAGTAAATTTATAATCTCTGTTTGGGAAATAGATGTAAAATAAAATATACAGTATGCAATCTTAATAGACCATTATGACCATACATAACATATTTATATGCAGATCATATGTAAGGATATCATAGTAAATTTGGCTTGGTTTGCTATTAAAAAATCAGCCATGATTTCTAGTATAAATATAAATATATACTGTATATATATATATATATATATATATATATATATATGATTTATATATATATATATATATATATATATATGATTTATATATATATATATATATACATATATGACTTATATATATGTGTGTGTAATTTATATATATATATATAATATATATATATATATATATATATATATATATATATGACTTATATATATGTGTGTGTAATTTATATATATACATATATATATATATATATATATATATATACATATATATATACATATATATATATATATATATATATATATATATATATATATATATATAATTCATATATACTGTATATATACATATATATATATATATATATATATATATATATATATATATACATACACATACATATATACATATATATAATATATACAGTATATATATATATATATATATATATATATATATATATATGTGTGTGTGTGTAAATAGAATTCTATGTATACTAAATGTGTTAGTAAAGAATTGAGTTCTTGTTAGAAAATAAGGACATCAGGGTATATGTGTCGAGTACAAAACATCGTGCGTTTTAGTATAAAAATGTGACATTTGTTTTGCAGTTATAAAAGAGAGGCAGTATTAATCATTCAGTCGTCACCTATAAGGTGTAAACTTCATGTGGCAAAGTAATTTTGGATATACGTGGATATAAAAATGATTTAAGATTAACTCGTATTAGTCTAAAGAAATGGTAGGTGGCTATCTGGATGTCTGGAAAAACCCACCTGGACATCTGACCTGACCCTTTCACGACCCCACTTGCTTCATGGGATATCTATGAGCTCCTACCACAGAGGCTGACACGTGTTATCTCGCAAATACAGGTAGTCTATTTTCCTGATGTTTTATTCCACAAATGTTTGTATGTATGTTCGTACTCTCCTGTACCATATACTGTATATTGTGAAATTCTCTATCAATAAATCAGTCCTCGTGATGATGTCATGAGAAGAAATCGGTCAGGATTCAATCTATTTATTTATTTTTCATTGTTGTTTTTATTGTATATGAGCGTCACTTCTCTATACTAGGTTGGTTTACTGTGAGTGATCAGACGAAAATCTCCCGCCATCACCTATCTGCACTGGCCAGCGTAGTGATTAAAGCTGGCCAAATCCAAGACACAAATTGAGATGTCTGAGACCTTTGTCCTGCAGTGGACTAGAAACGGCTGCATTTGTTGTGGTTGTTGGTGAATATATATATATATATATATATATATATATATATATATATATATATATATATGTATATATCTATACATATACATATGTATATATATGTATATATATGTATATATATATATATATATATATATATATATGTGTGTGTATATATATATACACATATATATATGATAAATTTTGTACATGTGGGCGTTTTTTCCTGTTTAAATAAGCTATATATTTTAATACATTAATGTCTGGATTCTCTTATCAACCTCGGGATCACAGTCCCAAGGCGGAACCTTTGAGACTCTGATCCCAAGGCTGATAAGAGAATCCAAACATTGATGTATTAAATATATGGCTTATTTGAATATATATATATATATATATATATATATATATATATATATATATATATATATATATATATATATATATATATGTGTGTGTGTGTGTGTGTGTGTGTGTTTGGATAAAATATACACGTTTTTAGAAAAGTACAGGGCGAAAAAAGTATATGAATGTGAACTAGTTATCACCTGACCTGAGGAACCAGTTTCTGTCTTTCTGGGAGATC
>NC_090747.1:77405371-77415371 GCF_036898095.1 Palaemon carinicauda
TGTTGAGAGGAGAATAAAATAAGTTTCATTGGTTGAGTAACAGTAGAAATACTTTACCTATGTCCTGTAAATTGGCACTGAAATATTTATGTACACCACCATCTTCAGTGGAAAGGAAAAGGCTCTTTAGATCAGATGGGAATATATACGAACTTATAAGGAATAGACTTTGCCCAGAAAATGGAGAAATGTCAATGTCGATTTCGGGAATCTGTACTTAGACTCGAAATCACTCAGTGGATATATATTCCTAAGGTTGAATTCGGTAATCTGTTTGTGGTTGATGTTTGTATCTTTGCAAGTCACCCATTTTAATGAAAAATAATAAACAAATATATATATATACATATATATATTTAAATATTTATATATACATATCTATCTATCTATCTATCTATATATATATATATATATATATATATATATATATATATACATATATACATGTATATATGTATGTATGTATGTATGTATGTATGTATACATATATATATATATATATATATATATATATAAATATACATGTATATAAATGTATATATATATATATATATATATATATATATATAAATATACATGTATATACATGTATATTTATATATATATATATATATGTATATATACTGTATATTCATATATATACATACATATATATATATATATATATATATATATATATACATACATATATTTATATATATATATATACATACATATATATATATCAACTTGCCTATGTTCATTTATAGAGTAAATTATTAATTAAAAAGGTAACTGATCAAGAAACATTAAGACTAAAATCACCTTAACATGAAATGCAAGCAAATATTCCTAGAATTTTTCAGCAGTCAATTTCATATAAGAATAATGAATGGCTATGTTATATATGTGTATTCATATATTTTGAAGGAGTTAGTCGTAATACTCTCTATTTGATCTGAGAACCAAAGTTACTGGAAAATACAAAAAAGTAACAAGAGGGAAACAAAGAGTAATTTCAAAGTGTTCAGAAGAGAAATGGTTGAACAAAGGGAAAGAAGAGGAAGGCGAAAAATGAAGGGAGAGGCGGGTGAGGGGGGAGATCTGTGTATAAAGGAAAATACATGGAGGACCATAAGTATTTTGAAGAGATGAAAAACAGACATAAATGACTTGGTAAGTGAAAAAGAGAAAGCAATATCAGAAGGGTACGTTTGGTACTATTCTTGAAAATAACGATAAACAGAGTCATTACTATAACTTACAGTGGAGAACATAAGTGAAGGGGATGAAAAGGAAAAACAGTAAAGGAAGATGCAAAGAAAAAAATAGTAGGGGATGTGGGTCTTGAGGACAAGTAGGAAAAGAATACGAATACAAATAATGTTTCGGAACGCAAATTAATCAAGATATAGAGGTCGAAGTGTTTTTAACGTCATCTAAGAGATGGTGATATCTGCTAGTATTAGTTTAATTTTCCAACTATATGTGTAAGATATGCAGCTACACACAAAAATCTATTTCTAAGTTATAACCAATAACGTATTTTCACTGAAACTCGGTAAATCTCCTTTAATTCTTTTTTGTTTTCTATCATAAAGCCTATAATAATTTTTTTTTAATGAGGCACATTTGCACTGACTCGCAGTGGTGCCCTTTTAGCTCGGAAAAGTTTCCTGCTATCTGATTGGTTAGAATGATCTTGTCCAACCAATCAGCGATCAGGAAACTTTTCCGACCTAAAAGGGCATATGATATTTGAGTCAGCTATTGTCATTAATCTTATTTTATTCATTATTTTCCATTATCAAGCTTATCATTACTACAAGCGAAATGCGGAAAGTCTGAGGGCTTCAATACAGAAAGCAGTCCAATACAAAAAAAAAAAAAAAAAAAAAAAAAAAAAAAAAAAAAAAAACGAGTAGTAATGAATGAATAAGAGAAGACTAAAATTCAGATAGGCCTCTCAAATCGCATAGAGAATTAACAGAGCCAATATTAGCATTGTTTCCACTTTTAGAAGGATACGGAGACTTAAATACAACCTGGTTCAAAATGGATCAGAAAATACAAGATTTATATGATACCATTAGGCAACTATCTCTTGCGTAAAATAAACTATAAATTAAGGGAAGAATTTATTAACCGTACCTCATCCTTAACAGAAAAATGCAGGAATAATCTTATTATCAACAAAGCTTCATGTAGTTGTTTGAATCTAAAAATATTGAGTTTGTCACAAAAGAAGCTAGGAATCATGGCCGCAGCTCAGTAATAGGGAGACATCATAATTATCTAGTGAGTACAGGCACCATATTATATACAAAGCTAATTGTATATTTGGCTTCATAATGACTCAACGACACAGTTTCGTTTTAAGTAGGAAGTAAAATTTAACGATGACATCCGATAAGATAAGCCCTGATTATACTATGGATTTTTTCACTGTCAAATTACTAACATATGAAGTCATAATACACTTTGCCAAAGCACACCCAAGAAGCTATTAACAAGGGTTGAGTGTTTTATTCTGAGGGTAAGGATGTTACAAATAATTATATCTATGAGTATACCATTGGGGCAGTCTATTTGTTATGTTTTGTGTAATTATTTTACGAGTGGAAGGCAATGTTGTTAGGGAAAAAAAGAAGTATATTATGCAGTATTCAGGTGAATTCTGTTTCTAGAGGCCTTGGATCTACTTGATAATATTACTAAGAAATGATGAATTTGGGTAGGGCCTTTTTATTTTAGAAAACAAATAGAGTGCCTTCTCCAAATGGGAAAAATACTCTATATCAGATTAAAAATAAATAAAGTGAAAGCAAAATTGGTTTTCAGGGTTTAATGTATTTCTGTGGGGGTGTCCAAAATGGGTATCCAGTGTTGGAGAGAACTGCGTTATCTTTTGTCATGAAAGGTTGGTATCCGTTCTGTCTAGAATTGATGCTTTAAAAAAAGTAAATAAATAAATAAAAAAAATATTTTTGACAACTGTGTTGTTAAGTTCATGGTTTAGAGGGTCCACTGACCGTAAGCTGAGTTTGTCCCAGAATAACCACGGAGGATGAAATATTGATATGTGTATGGGGATGTTTTGATGTTCCAGAGAGACAGAAAGGAATGGAGCTATGAAAAACTTCCAGATGGTAACAGATGGAAAACATGGATACGCGATGAACAAATGTGTTAATTCAATGGCGGATGGCCATGACTTCCTGTAAAAAATTGTTTTGTATATCCACCCCTGAGGACTAAGAGTTAGTTGTGTGCTCAAAATCAACTATTCCCGTCAATGAATGCACTCAATAATTGCCTAGTATTTAGATTAAAGAATATTTTCAGTAGAAGAAAAAAACATATGGATTTCATGTATTAGTCTCTATACTACATCACTTACGATTGTTGAATGAATGTAAGAACTACGTGTCCATAGGGACTATAGGAAGAAATAAGTGTTAAGGAGTGTACCACCTATGTTATTTGATTCAACATTTTCAAATGAAATTTTACCCTATCAATCGGTACTTATCTACAGACACAAACATAAGTCTAAAAGTTAGGAGTTGGCTGGTGAAATGTTTTTACCAGTGGCCGGCTTGAAGTTATAGAAATAAGAAATAGTAAGAGAGAAGGAAGCGTTAGTACTTCTGATGAGAGATGAAATCATAAGAACTTTAGTGTGCTTGGGTACAAATTATCCACCTATCCAGAAACAGACATACCTGTACATTATCTTCGGTAATGACAATTTCACCAGTGTACGAATACTCAACCAATAGCTCGAGCGCTGTGGCATCCAATTCCTGAAGGGCCACCCGGTCCTGCGTCTTTTCCACCAAATCACCTGAGGAAAAATGTAAAACTCGTTTGAAATTGCTACATTACAAATGTTTAATCCATATACAAGTAACAGAAAGGCCATTTTCTAAAAA
Source organism: Palaemon carinicauda (assembly GCF_036898095.1). Lineage (NCBI taxonomy): Eukaryota > Metazoa > Arthropoda > Malacostraca > Decapoda > Palaemonidae > Palaemon > Palaemon carinicauda. Next base: position 77,409,286 of record NC_090747.1, read on the forward strand.
CTGAATTTTCAGAACAGAACTTCAAATGTGATTATGGCTTTTAATTGGCATCCGCAGTGGTTTAATACATATAATTAAAAATCACCAGGACAAACAGCATAATCTAATTAGTCATGCAACAGATGGTCCAGAGGAAAGAAAAACATTCCAGGGCATTCACTTATGCTTATCATTTTACATTCATCTTTGTCTCATTTTCAGCTTATTACCTCTCTTCTCTTTTTTCCACTACCTCCCAACCCCGAGCCCATCCACTGACAGGTGACTCCTCGCATATACCATTTTACAACGAATACCCAACCAAAGAATCCTTCAGTATCCAAGGAGTGTGAGACGGAATATCCATGTTCGACACTTTCATAGTCATCGGTTTATTAAGTCAGTTAAGAGCTTGATTCTGGGATTTTAAGAAGTAAGACAAAACGAGTCAGGATTCACTCAGATTTTCTTTTTCCCTATGCTTCTTTTGCACACAAACACACACACATACATATATACGTGTGTATGTGTATGTGTGTGTTCGTGTGTGCGTGTTTCTTTTAAGGGATAAAATAATACACCAAGGAAATAAAAATATTAACTATATTTCAGGTAATACACATTGGTCCTTTCCTCGGTGTAAAGTGAGAGAATTATAATTGACGCAGTTTATAAATGATTTTAAAAGCTGATTTTTCGTTGATCTACAAGGGAAAGATCATTCAGATTTAATTCCTTCCAGATGCGTTCTTGTTTCTATATTTTCGACAAGATTGGAGGTTCACGTCATGACCTAGGATGGTTACCTGGCGGTTGGTTTTAATAGATTATCATGATCGGATTCATAAGGAAGTTGTCCACACTGTCGGATTTCCATTGTTCATTCATATTATTGTTTGGTTTATGATGGGCAATTCCAGACTTTTTCCAGTACGGACTGGCACTTATAAAAAACAAAGATGACTCACTGGTTAATCTGATGCCCTGAGGCCTTGTTGACACTGGCCCCTTTCAACCGCGGTTTGATATGCACTGTCACAAATTCACCTATTGTTTATATTATCGTTCATGCGTTACGTGTGAACTATTTCAGAAACAATAATTGAATTTGCGACAATGCGGTGGAAACCGTCATTATTATTATTATTATTATTATTATTATTATTATTATTATTATTATTACATGCTAAGCTACAACCTTAGTTGGAAAAGTAGGATGCTATAAGCCCAGGGGCTACAACAGGGAAATATAGCCCAATGAGGAAAGTAAAAAAGGAAAATAAAATACTTTAAGAGTTACGACATTAAAATAAATATCTCCTGTATAAACTATAATAACTTTAACAAAACCAGAAGAAGAAGAGAAATAAGATAGAATAGTGTACTCGAGTGTACCCTTAGGCCTCAGTCTCTAAATCTAAGATAAATAAAAAACCCAGAATTCCCAAAGCCATATTTGACAGATCTTTTGAGATGGAAAGCGATCAGTTTGTCCCAAGTAAACTTTGTCACAATCTCCACATATTTTGTAGCTCCCGATTCGATATCTGTTTTGTTTTGGTAAACATTAATAAGAGTGCATCCTATGGTCTTTGGATATGAAAAAAACTAAAGTGGTTATCAGCTTCAATATTCTTATTTATATTTTCAATACTTTCAATATAAAGGAGTTTTATTTAATTTTTGAAATCCTTTATTGCTCACTGCATGATCTCTATAGTATATTGTTGATGGCTTTTCTATGGTATACGGAGGGAAAAGTAACAGTTGTTTACGTACAATTTCAAATTATTTATGTATGCATGTTAACAGATTCTCAATCCTCTATGAAAAAGATTGTAAGCTACTACAATCGTTACAGAAATATCAGTTCAGTTAGTTCTTTGTGCCGGTCACATATTTTTCATTATTCTATATTTTGCATTTAGATCTTCCCAAACAACTATCTTGTATTGTACGTAGTACTATACTCAATTTTTTTTTTAATGAGGCGCATTTGCACCGAATCGCAGCGGTGCCCATTTAGCTCGGAAAGGTTTCCTGCTATCTGATTGGTTAGAATTATCTTGTCCAACCAATCAGCGATCAGGAAACTTTTCCGAGCGAAAAGGGCACCCCTACGAGTCGGTACAAATCTGCCTCACTAAAATGAATAGACTATAGGTATGCAGTTAGTTGTAATATTGCTGCCTTCTCCATCATAAGGCTCAATATAACATCATATTCTAGAAAGTTTATTCCATCTGTGACCAGATTGTGGAATAACCTTCCTAATCAGGCAGTTGAATCGGTGGAACTTCAGAAGTTCAAACTTGCAGCGAATGTTTTTATGTTGAACAGGCTGTCATGAGTCTCTCTTCATAGTTAATATAGGACATAACTATTTTAATATTTTTACTGATTTTATGATATTTCATATCCTTTATTCATTGCTTTTTATAGTTTATTTATTTCCTTTGGTCGCTGGGCTATTTTTCCCTGTTGGAGTCCTTGTGCTTATAGCCTCTTGCATTTCCAACTAAGGATGGTAGCTTAGCTTAGCTGCTACTACTACTACTACTACTACTACTAATAATAATAATAATAATAATAATAATAATAATAATAATAATAATAATAATAATAGAGAAGTTGGTTTCCTATAAACAGTGAAGTTGAATCTTGAAGCTTCCCTTATAATTAGTATGTCCAATAGAGTTAATTTTCCATCATTTTTTTCCATTCGGTTGGCAGTGCTACATTGATGAAATTTTCACTTTTTGGGATGATAGCAGGGGAGATTTTAATACATTCTTCAGTCATCCAAAATCTCTCGTACTTAGCATAAAATTAAAACAAATGAATGGTGAAAAGATGGAAAATTAGCATTCTTGGATCTATTGACTTTAAGAAAATCTTCAAGATACATTTCAAGTTAAATGAAGCATAGCCTCTGTACCATGGTCTTCCACTGCCTTGGATTAGAGTTCTCTTGCTTGAGGGTACACTTGGGCACTCTATTCTATCTTATTTCTCTTCCTCTTGTTTTGTTAAAGTTTTTATAGTTTATATAAGAGATATTTATTTTAATGTTACTGTTCTTAAAATATTTTATTGCTCCTTGATTCTTTTCCTCACTGGGCTATTTTCCCTGTTGGAGCCCCAGGGCTTATAGCATTCTGCTTTTCCAACTAGGGTTGTAGCTTAGCAATTAATAATAATAATAATAATAACAATAATAATAATAATAATAATAATAATAATAATAATATCTAAGTGACGATATCTAATATTAATGTAACATCTAAATTCAATAACAATAATAAAATGAAAAAAGAAAATAGAATAAACTATTCCAAAAAATTGGTAAAATGTTTCAGTTTTGAATCGGTATAAATTACGTATGCTGAAGGGATCCGATGTCCTTTATTCACATACAATGAATTGGATCTATGAATTAGGGCTATATAGGCCGGTAGTAGGCCTATGAGGCTAATTAGTACCCAAGGCCTTGTTAGCACCCAAGCGTATTATTCTCTTTGTGGAGCTCAAATCCAATTTAATCGTATCACGTTTATATCGAATTCATAATAGATATAAAATATTGGCTTTGAAATTCTCAACAAAGAACCTCTAATGCTTAACCTCTCAAAATCCCTATAAGTTTTTTTTTTTATTATTATTATTATGAAATACACGTTTACAATCTTACAATTTATAACATATATACATCATCGTCTATTTACATGAATATTTTTCTTATTTTACATATACTGTCTTTACAATTGCAATCTTTACTATTCATCTAAATATGTTGGGTTAGGCTAAAGTCAACCACTCAAGTCTATTGGGAAATACTTTTCCATGGAACTCATAATGGCTTCAAAAATGAAAACAAACCAGACGTTCTTTTATTCGCGTATCTTCGACGATTCAATTCATTGCTTCTTCGTGGAGTCTTTATTTGCTTCCACAGAGATTATTTTTAGTGCCAGTTGAATTTTACGTATACTATCATCTGAATATGTACACTCCTATGGATGACTCACTGTCCAATGAGAGAAAATAACAAAAACTGAAGAAATCCTCATTCCCAGATTAGATTCGAAATACACTGGTCCGTAACCTAAGGGATTTGCTGACCAGCTAAACTATTAGTCCTATATATAGATGGTCAGAATACTGTACAACCAGGAAGGAGAATTTACTTATGCATATAAATTCATATTTCAAGTTTCCAGGGGGAAATTTATCCAAAAATATAAGGAAATAGAAAAGGATATAAACATTTTAAAGCCGAAATTTCCTTAAAAGGTTTAAGACCTAAAATAGATTGTTCTCTTTATTGTGTTCTTGAGACTGATCTATATCTGCATGTAAACTTCCATTTCAATTGCCTGATACAGAATGAAAACCTATGCAAGAATCCCATACGGCAGCAAATGTTTTTACGTTGAACACGCTGACATGTCTCTTTTTATATTTATAAATTGAAGATCTGTTTTAATATTGTTACTTTTCTTAAAATATCATATCTTAATTGGCCGTTACCTCTCATATGGTTTATTTATTTACTTATTTCCTTTCCTCACTGGACTATTTTTCCTTGTTGGGACCCTTGGGCTTATAGCATCCTTCTTTTCCATCTATAGTTGTAGCTTAGTTTATAATAATAATAATAATAATAATAATAATAATAATAATAATAATAGGCAGCATGTCTTTGACCACCCAAATGCGCACAGCTCCTCCACTTAACATGAGTTGTATACGCTACCATTCGTCCTGGAAAATATTGCCTTTTATTTTCACCTCTCGCAACACATAAAGTCTATACCTGACCGGTCTCCCCATCCTCTTTCCAAAAACTTCTCGAGCACAATTGTTTTACTAATATATCTTGTTCCGTTCTCCCCAGGGCACCAGCCACCCACTGGGATACGACCGCTAGAGAGTTATTGATTCCTTTGACATTTGATCCCTTCTTGATTACGGTTCATCTTTTTCCTTTGCCTACACATACACCGAATAGTCTGGTCGATTCTTTCCACATTCTCCTTTTTTTCTCATACATCAGCCGAACAATTCTTCTTCACTCCAGCGATTAACTACCGCACTATAATTGTTCAATGGCTACTTTCCTCTTGGCAAGGATAGATGAGAAAGCAAGTCCAAAATCAAACCATTGTTTTCTAGTCTTGGGTAGTGCCATAGTCTTTGTACCATGATCTTCCACTGTCTTGGTGTAGAGTTCTCATGCTTGAGGGTACGCTCAGGCGCACTAATCTATTTGTTTCCTTATTTCCTTTCACACTGGGCTATTTTCCCTGTTGGATCCCTTGTACTTATAGCATCCTACTTTTCCAACAAGGGTTGTAGCTTAGCTAATAATAATAATAATAATAATAATAATAATAATAATAATAATAATAATAATATTAACATAACCATACTGCTTAATCTTTATAATAATAATAATAATAATAATAATAATAATAATAATAATAATAATAATAATAATAATATTACCAAACTGCTTAATCTTTTAAATCACAATATTATAAATCTTTTACCATTTCGTCGTTTCTCTATACTTTCCAATCTTTCAATCTTTCTTTCTCCATATGCAATATTTAAACAAAGCAACAAAACACCTTATTACTTATCTTTTTTACTTTAACTTAATATCAAGATTTCACTTCTAGGATGATGAGTTCACTCAAAATCCATTATGTTCAAAATTTTGTTTCCACTGACGCTTCTTTTCTTCTAAATCTTCACCAGATCCAGCTAGCTTTCTGGTTTCCCAATATCTGGGTTTAATTCATGGTTATCCTTTACATGTACTTCTAAGCCCTCATCATAGCTAGTAATTTAAATTCTTCCATCGTTGTTAATGAAATTCCTTTCTTAATTTTTTTTTTCGGTGTTCATTTAGCAGCATTATAATTTTCGTGCTTATTTTTATTTATTAGTTCATCCTTTTATAAAGACTTCGGGGATCGTGTTATTAAACTCTTCATTATCAAAATCTAACTTTTCATGCACCTGCAATTATTAGTCACCACATTTCTTTCGCAAATAATTATATCATCTCACAACCCTGCATCTATATCTCTTGTAACCTT
>NC_090747.1:77420371-77422871 GCF_036898095.1 Palaemon carinicauda
GTCACGAATGAAAATAAAAAATCTCCTCAATACTTTTCCATGCTCAGATATACCTCAGAAAACAGACACTCAGAATCTCACTCTTGCTAATAAATGAAAGGTGAAACTACTGTACAGTACAGAAAACTTCAACAGTAACCACTTCACAAGTGTACAAATAATTCTTTTCCCTTCTGACACTTGGCAACCCTTTTGATAAGAACCTTATTTTTCAGCCCATCTTATCCCATCCACACTATTCAAATATTATTTCCTACTAAATTTACTTTTTCCATAATAATTTTCAACAAAACTATGTTTTGCAAATAAAGGAGACTGGTTGACATAAAGTTAATGATGACATTATGTTACTAAAGGCCACTGTTCAAAAAGAAAAAAAAATAATCTAACAATCTGTTCACACTTTCCAACTTATTACTGACCAAAAGAAGACCAGGATGCATGTTTACTTGTAATAACATAATTTCTGGTATTTTGATTGTACAGTCTAGAGAGGAAATATCTCAGTACTTCTAGATATCAAGAACATGATTCTAGGGCCCCATCACTATTTGTGTTGTCACATCATGTAGTGTTTAAGATTCCTTTTCTCTCAATGAAGTGTTTTATATATAAAGGTAACCTCAGTCTACTTAGCTTTATACATAGTATAAAAGTATGGCCTTTAATCGAGTGCTAAGATTTATTTTAGCAATTCTGCCATTGAGTCCGGAAGTTCATTTGAATATTGTCTTGGTACCCCATTTCTTATATCATTGCCCATTCATAATTGCTTAGCCGTACCTTGGAACAGGAATGGCTAAGGATGAGCTGGAATAGCCTCCAGTATTCCTGGCTCAATTTCAGTACTTGGTAGGAGGAAGTGAAAAAGCCCTATCACTCAATAAATTATAGTACAGTAACACTAAACAAAAATATAGAGGTTGTGAAGTGATAAATGTATATAATATTCTCAGAACTGTTGGAATTTTCTCTATCGTTTCTGGGAAAATTGATCTCCTTTTCGATAACTCAGAATGTTTCTCTTAGTAAATACACTGTAAAATCGTGCTCAATAATTTTTCCCAAAATCATTGAATATTAAAAATGACTTATGACTCCACAGCTTGGTGCTACAAACGAGAAGCAAATGATGTACTGTACTTAGCAGTTCTCCCACTGACTTAAGAGCAGTCAAGTGTATTTCCCTCCTGACTTTCTAGTAATATATAAAAATCAGATATTACTTAAACTGTGTTGCAAGATTTTATTTAAAAAATGGATTGTTAAAAGAATATCTCATACCAACTCAATGTTTGTCAGTTGCTTGGATCTTACAATTTCTAAAAACCGAAGAACTAATATACTCTTGCTTGAGGGTACACTCGGGCACACTGCTCTGTCTTATTTCTCTTCCTCTTGTTTTGTTAAAGTTTTTAAAGTTTATATGGGAAATATTTATTTTAATGTTGCTCTTCTTAAAATTTTATTTTTCACAGTTTCCTTTTCTCATAGGGCTATTTTCCCTGTTGGAGCCCCTGGGCTTATAGCATCTTGGTTTTCCAACTAGGGTTGTAGCTTAGCAAGTAATAATAATAATAATAATAAGACCCAAGCAACTGACAAACCTCTTATTATCCAAGTAAATGCTTCTGTCATTGGAAATATAATGAATTCTTTAAGAAATGGTCCAAGTCGTTTCATTAATTGGGAGTGAACTCTGGGGAAAGTTCGAACTAACAAACGACAGACGATAAACAAGTAGAAACCTGAGTAAGGATATTCCAAGTAAATTACGAGGAAAAGTTTCAAATTACATATCTTTGCATATAAAAGAGTAAAATCAATTTGTATGCCACAGAAGGAGTATGGTAGGATTTTCTTTGAGAAAGTAAAGCTTTATGCAAGGAAATTGTTTGTTATGAAATGGTTACGAGAAAAGTTTGAAGGTGAAGGGAAAAGCTGTATGAGGCATACATAGACCTAAAATTGTTTAAGATAAAATCGAGGGAAAGGCAATGTAGGAATGTAGAGAATGTATGGTGAAAAATGACAAGTAGTTGAGGCCAACTATAAGTTATATTGATGGGAATGATATTGTGTTTGAGTATATAGGCAGAGGTGAGAGGAGTGACTTTGTTTAGTAGAAAAGCTAGTCTAAGATAATAGTTTGATATATCTCAATGATTGTTCAACATCTTTGTGGAATAGAATTATATATAAAAAAAAAACTCAGTGGCCGTATTTGGGAAATTGTGGGATATTAAAATTAGTTGTGAATGGGACTGGGAATAGTTGTTTTATGATGATGTTGTGATGAAAGGATTGTGTAAATGAAAATCAAGTTGATGGGTGAGTTTGGAAGTGTATGCAAGAGAAAAATGTGAGAGTAAATGAGAGAAAGAGTATGGCTAGGAGACTAAATGGAAAACGAGGATTATGGAAAATAAATGTTAGTATGATGTCTAAAGAATGGAAGTGGTTGATTTGTTGAAATATTTCGGAGTAGATATAATGGATG
>NC_090747.1:77427871-77432871 GCF_036898095.1 Palaemon carinicauda
CTAGGAGACTTTGTAGCGAGTCTTTTATTTTTTCTATATGTTGTGTTCCTTGCATAGTTCGTATATCCCTTGATGGAGAAAGTGGTGAGTTTGAGTCCGAATTAGGAACATTTCCGGGTATGAAATCTTCATCGAATGCGTCGTCTTCTGAATTTTTTTTTGCACTCTCTTCATCTTGTGTGAAAAACTGCATATTCTTGAAACTCGCTTTCTCTTTTTTTACGGTTCTGTTGTCTTTAGTTCTTCTTCGTGGTGTTTTATATATTATTTATTGTCTCTTCAGAGAAATACATTGTTGGTAAATTGTTATCTGCTAATATGCTGTTTATTATTGAGGGGTAGAATCTTCCTTGACGCTGCCCCAATTTAAATGCCATATTTCTTATTGTCGCAATTCTTGTGTCATTTTGTGTATTGTTTAGAAGGTTATTTGCATTAATCTGACTAATCCATGTGTTGGTAGCTGTTACTTTGGTGTGACTTGTGCAAGAGATAAAGGTGAAGCATTTCCTCTTTAATTAGACCATTTCTCACTGAGCATTTTGCTGCTAAACTTCTATGTTGTTGATTGCAATTGACACTTTTCTTTGTACTTCTGTACATTACTTGTATGGTTGGTCATATGATAAGCATCCAGAGCATATTTTGAAGTTTTTGTCTTTAGAACATTACTTATATAGAATATGCTCAAAACATTAACATTTATAGAAAAATGACAATTTCACAAACATTCCGTGTTCAATATATTGCCTTGGAATGTATTAGTAGGCTATGAAGAGACCTCTTTCTATGGCTCTCTATGCCATCTTCGGTGTTTCAAACCTTAATACCTCCGCCAAGTAGGTTATAAAATCGAGTCGGTTTATCTATTTGTCGTGTCTGTGGACAAGATTATTTATTTATCTATTTGTCTGTGTGTCTGTGGACAAGATTATGTCAAAACTACTCAACGGATATATACATACATACATACATATATATATTTATATATATATATATGTGTGTGTGTGTGTGTGTGTGTGTGTGTGTGTGTACACACACACATTACTAGGATTGACCGCAGTAACTCTTTCCACTGCAGCCTACCTAAAGTGTAATTTAACAAATTACAAAACATAACAAACAGAGAAGCAAGACAGATAAAAGTCGTCCCACCTCGAGAAAGAAATACCCATGTACAGATTGAACTACACTGGCTGCCTATTGAAGCTAGAATAGATTCTAAGTCATCAGATCCGGACGTTCAAAATATTTAATAGAATTACTACACACAGTACAGCCAACGAATCATGTCAAGTTATCGGAGGCGAGAGGCACCTATACTACAGGTTCTAAAGCTTCCAAATATGTGATGATGATGATGGCCCCAAGATTGTATAAAAAGCTCCCACTAGACATCCGAAAGATTGACGTTATTAAGGCTTTTAAGAAGTTGAAGACTTTCCTATTTACGAAAAGTTATGATACCGTACATTTGACAATTAACGTGGAATACGCTATATGATACTCTTAATATTTAAAATGTACACGTCAAACAAATCTTGACGTTCCTCCCAAGAACAGGAAAACAGCTCTAAACGTACAGTTAGAATCAAAAGAACGCGGACACTCGGGGGAAATCTTTCGTCAGATGTCTCTAGTGTTCCCGTGACAAAACAGACAAGGTGTTGATCTTATTACTACTGCTATGAAATGGGCGGAGTCTTCTCCAACCTTAGCGAACCAAGGCAGTAAAGGGCTGTCTTTGTTAGCAAAAGCATACATAAGTTACAAATCGAGTTGCCATATTTCAATTTGACGTCTCAACTATCCACTGCAAATACAAAACACACCCAATATATATATATTTTACCCAAAAACCGATAAATCGGTTGGAACTTTTGACCGGGGAAACGTCTGTCTATATCCGAACATAACTTGACAACAAAACGTTTACCCGATTGAGCGGTTTAAAGAATTGATATAAAAATTTTAACCGGGTGTCGCCGGTCGCTTGCTTTTGACATTACCCATAATCATGGCGAGGAGTAGCAGATTTACTTTGAGAGAGAGAAATGTATCATATTATCGGTACCTAATCAAATTTTTTATCAGTTTATTTTGATCAGTCAGTTTTTATCAGTCAATAGTCAATACTCATAGGACTTGAGGTGTTAGGATAGAGGAGGCATGATATCCGAGGTAAGAGGTAAAACCTACAAGGTAAAGGGTAAGGAGTAAGAGGTAAAAGGTAAGAGGTAAAAGGTAAGAGGTAAAACTTACAAGGTAAAAGGTGAGAGGCAAGAATAAGAGGTACGAGGTAACAGGTACGAGGTAACAGGTACGAGGTAACAGGTACGAGGTAAAAGGTGAGAGGTAAGAATAAGAGATAAGACGTTAGACGTAGGATGTAAGAGATTGGATCATAAGATGTTAGAGGTAGGATGTAAGAGTTTGGAGGTAATATTAAAGAGGAAGAAGGTAAAATGAAAGAGCTAACGGGTACGAGGTGGAGGTAAACGGTATCTATTTAAAATGTAGGAGGTAAGAAGTTAGAGTTAAACGTTAACAGGTAGGATGTAAGATGTAAGACTAAAAGGTAAGGGGTACGAGGTAGGGAGTACGGGTTAATTAGAGTTAAAATGTATGAGGTAAAAGTTAAGAGGTAGGATGTTATAAAAGAGGTTCGTTAAAGGAGGGAAAAGATGGTGAATTAGAACTAAAAGGCAGGATGAAAAGTGCAAAAGAATGTAGTAAGATTTAAGAGTGGGAAGAATAAACATTAAACAATATAGGAAAGTAGGAGGAGGTAAAACATATCAAAGTTGGCGTGTATGCTATTTTATTATTTAACGTTATAGTTGTAGGTACGTTACCCAGAATTTTTTTGTTTTATGACTGTGGGTAATGTCAAAAGCAAGCGACCGGCGACACCCGGTTAAAATTTTTATATCAATTCTTTAAACCGCTCAATCGGGTAAACGTTTTGTTGTCAAGTTATGTTCGGATATAGACAGACGTTTCCCCGGTCAAAAGTTCCAACCGATTTATCGGTTTTTGGGTAAAATATCACTCTTTTTTTACGCAAGCGTATGTCTTATATTAAATTATACTTTAAGTTTAAGAAGATTATAAGTATAAGTATAACTTTAACACCGAATTCGTCTATAATTGATTAATGTATAGGCTATACAAGGAACGTAAAAAGATGCAATAATTATATTATAATGAGACCTTATTATAATGAGACCTAATCTTAGCTGTAGTGAACGCTGAATTAATTCGCTGTAAACGATACACAGCATTAAGTCATACCTTTAAAATTTGGAGTCGAACGTCTCCTTAGCCCAATCAAAAGCTAATAAATTAGCGTTAACATTTGCGTAAAAACGCTTTAATTTCAATCTTCGCACGTGACCACAGCCCACGTTACCAAATTTGTTACTCAATTTGACATAGCATGACACACAGCTGAAGGTCATTCCTTCAAAACGTGAGTTCGAGCATCTCTCTAACTTATTTTAAACCATAGATGTATATACAAACCTTCATTGAGTTTTGTAAGCATTTCGTGGTTTGTCACGTGACCACAGCCCACGTGACCAGCTTAACATATCCTCGTATAGCTTAATCTATAGTTTATAGTCATATCTTCAAAATGTGAGGTCAAACATGTCTATAACTTATTATTCAGAAGCTGAGAAATAAACGTTGAAAGTTCGCTTAAAGATGTCAGTTTGATGCCTTTTGAAACTTAAGTACGTGACTACAGCCTTCGTGATTACCGCAAAACATTCCCACGTAGCCTAATACACAATTTAAAACATAATCTACAAAACCTGAGGTCGAACAGCTATCTAGCTCATTCAGAAGCTAAGATTATAGAGTTGAAACTTTGCTAAAAAGCGTCTATCCATGACTCTATATCGAACACATGAAAGTTGACGTCATTTTTGCTATTTTTTTTGCATATTTCTGACGTCAGATTTCACGAACCTTATAAGATAGGGACTTGAAACTTTTAGGATCGTCTAGTTAAATTGAATAGAACTAAATCCTAGAGTTTCAAGCTTATACTATGTCCGGAAAGCACTTTTCTGAAAACCCGGTATTTCTGGTTTACGTAATCGTATATAACAGCACTGGCAGCATTTTTGCTTGTTTTACAATCTCAACATGCAAAATTTTAGTTTTTGAGCTAGAAACTTGAAATTTTCAGGTCCCCGGTCGCGCTTGCCAGCGCTGTGATATATATATATATATATATATATATATATATATATATATATATATATATATATATATATATACAATTACTATTTTCTCGTAGGAGGGGCCAAGTGGACACTGCAGGGGAAGGGTTGGGGGGGGGGTGTCTCCTCTCCACAACCCCTTGCCCCAGCCAGTCACTGAGGAAATAAGGAAGTCAATTCTGATTTAGGGGGTGTGGAGAGAAGTTAAATGAGTATTCTTTATACAGCCTGTAAGATAGTGTATTATTGCCTAAATATTATTTGAGAACTGTTAGTGTTCTAGCAAATATTTTTAACCGTATTCATTATTGGTTGATTTGTAAAAGATAGCAGCAGTAGAATAAAGTAGTTGTTGTTGTTGGAAGTTTGATAAGTAACGAAATTTAAGTATCACCATTGAAAAATAGATAATCAGTGATGGATGCAATATATACTGATGACCTCATAACAGCTTGAATACAATAAGAATTTATTACTTCGTATCGAAAATAAGTGGAGGTAAATGAGGGCGCTATTATATTCTGGCAAAGGCTATCAGAAATTGGTTTTATTGACAAATCATATAAAAAATACAAGCTTTTTAATCTTAGAACGACGTAATTTTAGGAAATTTTGTCATGAAACGATGATATACCCATTTTCCCAAAATGTATTCTCCTATAAATTGTCGGAAAAATACATTTGCAGGTGGCATAAGCGCAAAATGATTCCCCACGTTAATGCCGTGACTGCAAGTTATAAATGATTATATAATTGCTAGCAACTTTA
>NC_090747.1:77437871-77442871 GCF_036898095.1 Palaemon carinicauda
TTGGAGTGTCTCTCCTTAGGCTTAGAAGTTCTTCCTTTTAGAGGGGAAAAAAATTTACTTCAGATTGAAGAATTTTTGCTTCCTATGACCCTTCAGAATTCTATACTTCTGAGCAGTTTCCGCCTTATTCTGCACAATCTTTATTTTTGGATATTCACCATTATATACTTTACTTCCTCATTTCAAATCCGCACAATCGTAAAGTGATCAACAAATAATGACTTGTTCTCCTTTTCGGATTCTATTTCTTCTCTCCCTTTCTCCTTCCTGTCTCCCTCTTCTTCCTGTATTTCCTTTCCGAATCCTTTCAAATAAATCCATTATTAGTCTTGAAGATTCTTGTTTAGATTTTTATAACTGCCTTCCTGATTCCACTTGTCATTGATTCCTTTTTGTATTTTGGTTTTCTTCAAAAGTCGCAGACTTAATAATTCTCTTAACTTTCAACAAGGCATTTTCTGCATCACCCAAATCTGTTTTCCTTTTTAATGGCCTCGGAGGCAAGTCGGTGATACAATCTTGCAAATTCGGGTTGATCAATATAACGATTAAAACAATCTTTTTACCTTTTCTAACATTCCTGCTCAAGACGAATGACAATTTGAAGCCGATTTTAGAATGCACCGGTATTCCATATTCCTCGTAACAGAGACTAAGAATCTTTTGGAGCTCTGACAGGAAAGCATTCAACTTTAATATTGATGACGGAAGAGAAATTGAAGTCGAACAACGAGTTGGGAGAATTTTGTAGACTATTTCAGATATGGAGCCTGTTAGGAATTTCCAAAAGGAAGACGTCCAATTGGAGTGCCTCTCCTTTAGAAGTCCTTCTTTTTTTAAAGAGAAAAAAAATATTTCAGATTGAAGAATTTTAGATCTTTCTGTGGTCCTTCAATATTCTCTACTTATGTGCAGTTCCCGCCTTATTCTGCACAATCTTTATATTTAGATATTCAACATTAGGGACTTTACTTTCTCCTTTCAAATCCCACCTACCATAAAATGATCAATAAATAATAACTAGTTCTCCTTTTCGGATTCTTTATTTCTTCTCTCCCGTTCTCCTTCCTGTCTCCCTCTTCTTCCTGTATTTTATCTCCGAATCCTTTCAAATAAATCAGTTAATAGTCTTCAAGATTCTTGTTTTGCTTTTCATGACTACCTTCATGATTCCACTTGTCGTTGATCCCTTTATAAGGAAGTATTTTGGGTTTCTTTCAAAATCACACTCAACGTTTCTCTTTACGTTCACCAAAGCATTTTCTGCAAAACCCAAACCTTGTTTCCTTTTTAATAGCCTCATGGTGAGTCGGTGATGAAAGCCTGAAAATTTGGGTTGGTCAATAAAACAATCAAAACTACCTGTTTACCTTTTCTAACTTTTATGCTTGAGACGAATGACAATTTGAAGGCAATTTGAGATTGCACTGGTATTCCATATTTCTCTTTTTGGAGTACTGACAGGAAAGCATTCAACTTTACTATAGATGACGAAAGACAAATTGGAGACAAACAAGGAGTGGGGGGCTTTGAAGACTTTTTGAAGCCTGTTAGAGATTTCCAAAAGGCTCTCAAGATTTTTAAAAAATAAGCTAGATACATGAACTCTATATTGTTGGCTCGGCGGGGCTGCCCGCTTCCCGCTAGCCGGGGCTGGCCTCCCCCCTTCCCGCTGGCAGGGCGGGGCTCCCCCCTTCCCGCTGGCAGGGCGGGCCTCCCCCCTTCCCGCTGGCAGGGCGGGCCTCCCCCCTTCCCGCTGGCAGGGCGGGCCTCCCCCCTTCCCGCTGGCAGGGCGGGCCTCCCCCCTTCCCGCTGGCAGGGCGGGGCTCCCCCCTTCCCGCTGGCAGGGCGGGGCTCCCCCCTTCCCGCTGGCAGGGCGGGGCTCCCCCCTTCCCGCTGGCAGGGCGGGCCTCCCCCCTTCCCGCTGGCAGGGCGGGGCTCCCCCCTTCCCGCTGGCAGGGCGGGGCTCCCCCCTTTCCGCTGGCAGGGCGGGGCTCCCCCCTTCCTGCTGGCAGGGCAGGGCTCCCCCCTTCCTGCTGGCAGGGCAGGGCTCCCCCTTCCCGCTGGCAAGGCGGGGCTCCCCTCTTCCCGCTGACAGGGCGGGGTTCCCCCCTTCCCCCTGGCATGGCGGGGCTCCCCCCTTCCCGCTGGCACTGTGGGGCTCCCCCTTTCTGCTGGCAAGGGGGGCTCCCCCCTTTTCGCTGGAAGGGCGAGCTCCCCCCCCCCCTTCCCTCTAGCAGGGCGGGTCTAACCCTTCCCGCAGGAAGAGCAGGGCTCTCCGTTAAAAAATACTGTAATTATATATATATATATATATATATATATATATATATATATATATATATATATATATATATATATATATCATATATACACACGGATATATATGCATATACATATATCTACATACATAGTTGTCGTAATGTTTGGAGTATTGGCAGTAGCTTACTGGACACAGATCCCGATACAGCAGGAATAAATTGACTCTCCAAGGGCATATGACAAGCAATAATCTAAAGAAAAATCAGAATCTTGATGCTGGAATTTTCAGCACAGTTTGAGGGCTCTATGAGGGCTGGTTCTTCATGACGTTTTCTGCGGTAGTATGGTGGAACTCTTAAACTGGACTTTTGAATCTTCTCAGGAATGGGTTCAGTCATACGAGGGACTAATTTCAGGCCACTATCTTCACTGCGCTTTGAACTGATCCAGTTCCATAAACATCAGACACCAGCTGATCAAAGTTGTCTCGGTCGCCATGAAACACTGCTCCTTCAGGTTGATCCTTAACCACATTACTATTACTGATTAATGAAACACTTTCAACCATGTATATGCCAGGACTGTTTCCAATTCAAAAGAAAAAGCATAGGACTCAAAATTACCTAGTTTGTTTAGGAAAGTAGTTGATTGCTTAGATTTTGAAGAGATGGCGGAGTGTCATACATAGTAGGATATGCGTTTTCATCTTCCACTGTCGTCCACCTGTTGCAGCTTTACACATATCTTGACTAACTGTTAGTACACATATTCCTTCTCAATCTGATGGGTCCCTCTTACCACACATTAGTGTAAATACAGATTGTAGAACATAAGCAGGACTTTCTTGGTTGAAAGTACACTCGAGAACCCTATTCTATCTTATTTCTCTTCCTCTTGTTTTGTTAAAGTTTTTAAAGAGTATATAGGAGATATTTATTTTAATGTTATTACTCTTCTTAAAATATTCTATTTTCCTTTTTTCCTTTCCTCACTGGGCTATTTTCCTTGTTGGAGTCTCTGGGATTATAGCATCCTGCTTTTCCAACTAGGGTTGTAGCTTAGCTAATAACAATAATAATAATAATAATAATAATAATAATAATAATAATAAGGAACGTCACTAGATTTGGTGGGCCATAGAAGTGCCTTGGTTTCTTTGAAGGCATTGAGTAATCTAGTGTAAAGCTCAAGACTAACTTCTTTGATCCAGTCATCATCTCACAAATTACAAGCAGAAAGAACAATTGTTTTCAGTGATTCCAAAGATCTACAAAATATCAGTGTGTCTTTATATGGGGATGATCAGAAGTCTGTGCTGTCTTTCAGGTCAGAACAGTGTTCAATCTTCAACCTGAGATTGACTAGTTATTTCAAAAGCTTCTTCCTTATTGTTATTGTTGCATAGATTCTCATTATACACATTTCTAAATGACAAAGTTTTAAAACCGGAACTTTGTGAATAACTTTTTTTTTTATAAAATCGTAGATGCGAAAATGCTTTCTCTATATATCTTTTCTTGTCTGATGTTTCGTCAGTTTCTGTGATGGTGTAACACTGCTGAGGTATTCGTCTCACTAAAAACTGCTTGGGTCGGCACTCATGGAATTAGGTCTCCCTTGCGAAAAGATCTAGTCCTCTTATTTTACATAGTAAATCTTCATCATTTAGTTAAATTTTCTTTTCTTCAATGTTTTTATACGCATCTGAGTGGAACTTCGGCAAGCTATGTATATTACCAGAGTCCTTTACCTTGTCACCTTCACAAAATATACAGTATTTACTAAATATCACTATCTAACATCTTTTTTTTTTTTGCCGATTTGTTCACCTACATTCAAACATTTGTTTTTACGCTTAACAATGTGCGGCGACCAATTCAAAAACACTCTCGTCGGCAACTTTATAAACTATTAATTAAACAAATAAACAAATAAGTAAGAAAAATAATTAATCTTAACTTCGAACTACATTTGAAAAAATACCTTTAAATTTTCTATAAAAAATTCAAGGGGCTTTATCTTTTAAAATGAGTTTGGAATTTGCCAGGAGAAAAAATCATCACTTGCTTATTTGGTTTTATCGGTTTGAAACGGATAGAAAAGTTTTGGAAACTATTTAGATATAACGTGAATTTTGGCTAAAAAAGCATATGTAACAAGGACGTATTCATAATGCAATATGTAATTACAGATTAGTTATTTTTTCCTGAGAGTACTTCGTTTGCAAAGAGAAATATGTTAAAATCAAGATTTTTTTTCGCTTTGTCTGTGTACATTTTGTATTCCTTTAGAAATAAATACTGTATAATACTATTGAAATGTTTGC
The DNA here is from genome assembly GCF_036898095.1 of Palaemon carinicauda. Classification (NCBI taxonomy): domain Eukaryota; kingdom Metazoa; phylum Arthropoda; class Malacostraca; order Decapoda; family Palaemonidae; genus Palaemon; species Palaemon carinicauda. Next base: position 77,442,460 of record NC_090747.1, read on the forward strand.
TTTTTTTACATATGTTTCTCGATATATTGCAATAGTCCCTGCAAATTTTTTTGAAAGTCTGAATATGATTGACCACCCACATAAAGGCTTAATGTAGATTTATGCGAGAGAGTTGAGCGTAGCGTGAAACAGGGGGTTTTTGGTCTCTTATGTGAGAACGGCCCCGAGTTGAGAATGGAAGTAATAATGTGGTTTCTGGAAGGGTTACAGGATTTCGGTATGTTTGGAGAAATGGATAAATTCCAGGAATTTAGAAGGTAAGAAGAACTAATTACGTTTAATAAATCCAAAGAAATATCTTGTAATTCCAAATTATCAAAGGGCTCAGTGCCCGGGCCAATACTCACCTCGACAGAACTCTCTCAAATTTTACGTTTTGGTCCAATTATTATTATTATTATTATTATTATTA
>NC_090747.1:77445371-77492871 GCF_036898095.1 Palaemon carinicauda
GAAGTTGGGAGAGAAAGGGATATGTATGACTTAAAAGTTTTTAATTTGAGACAAATGAATAGAGTAGAGGGATTTAATGTAAACATTGCTTTAAAGGTGTTACCTTTATTTGCATAATAAAATGTGGGACAATTCATAGTCTCTTTTGAAAACATTGCTAACAAGAGCCATCAGAGATTTCAGACCTCCACCAATGAATATTGCCAACATTTAACTAAAGTCTACGGATATCGCCTCCCACTTTTCATATGCTGACTGTACGGCAGATGGTAAAAAGTGGAATGTTGATCCAGAATCGTGATCTTGATTCTTATAACAGCCAACATTTCATGGTTTATTACGATACATAATATCTATCAATTCTTAAAATTTGGTGACAATACAAAGTGTCAATTTGTTTTAACGTAATCTTTAAAATTATGAAAAATGCAAATCCGGATCTAGAATCTGGATCCGGAACCAGAACATCTACAAAACTTCATGGAGTCGTCCATGGCCTAAGATCCATCTGTGATAGAAATTTCGTCAAAATCCGTCAATTTGTTTTCATATAATCTTCAAAATCGTGAAAAATGCAAATCCGTATCTGAATCATCTCCAAAATTCAATGGGGTCTCCCATGACCCAAGATCTATCTGTGGTGAAAATTTCGTCAAAATCCGTTGAGTAGTTTTGACGTAATCCTGTTCACAGGCACGCAGACAAATAAATGAATAAATAAATAAACCGATTCGAAAATATAACCTCCTTGGCGGAGGTAATAAGTCGGCATGGCATAAAGGAATGTGTACTCATAGTGTCGTCTTGTAGATAAGGTTAAAAAACAATTGGAATACAAAAAAATGACTTAAATCTATGAAATTAATCCCATAAAACATTACTAGAGACATTCGGACAAAATTGTCTACTCAAATCTTTGTAGAATCTGCTAGATTGGAGGAGAAAGCATTCAGGAACTGGATTAACTCAAAGAAAATTGTCGATATTAATAAGTTAAATAAACTAATGTCCGTTAATGAGATTAAATCCTGTGTACATAGAAAATCTGACCAAATGTTACTACCAAAATGTTCAGCATGGTAAATCAGACCAAATATTATTACTGAATATTCAGTATGGTAAATTGGATCAAATGTTATTACCAAATATTCAGCATGATATATTCGAACCAAATATTAGTGCTAATTGTTCAACATGGTAAAACGGACCGAATATTAGTAATGAATATTCAGCAAGGTAAATTGGATCAAATGCAAGTAGCGAATAATCAGCATAGTAAATCGGAGCAGATGTGAGTACTGGATAATCAAGATTAAAAATGTTACCAAATTTTAGTACTATATATCCAACATGGTAAATCGGACTAGATTTTAGTGTCAAATATTCAACATGGTAAATGGGACCTAATGTTAGTACCAAATATTCAGCCAAGTCAATGCGACCAACTGTTCATTCCAAATATTCAGCATGGTAAATTAGACCAAAATAATGTTAGTATAAATGATTCAACATGGAAAGCTTTACCAATATTATATTGCAGCCGAGACATGAAGTCAGTTTAAGGTGTGGCAGATTTTGGAATCTCAGTGAGTGCAGCGATGCCAATTTGACCGCCAAATATCAGATTAATTGCTCCCACAAGAAGTTCTTCAACCCGCTCTCTCCATCACTTGATATATATATATATATATATATATATATATATATATATATATATATATATATATATATATATATATATATATATCTGTTTGTGTGTGTGTGTGTGTATAACCGGTTATATTCATACAATATATATATATATATATATATATATATATGTATTAATCTTAATTTTTTTTTTTCAATTCAACACCACCCATATGAGATAAATGTCTAACTTGGTATTGTCTACTAAGCCATTTTTTGCTCTTCCTCATATCCATCCCATCTCTTCTTCCCTCTCTATCATTCATGTTTGCTCCTATGATTAGCTTCTCCTTTTTCACTGTTCTAATAGCAGCATCAAACTCTTGTCTAGATCATTCTTTCTCATGTTTTGGCCAACCCATCTGAGAAGCATATGCTGAAAATATATTTATTATCTAATTTCCTACTATGAATAGACTCTTTAAAAATCCTTTACTCTCTTTACTTCTACCAATTTTACCTTCCAGTTATTACTTATTATAACCCAAACTCCGTGTCTTCCCTCTCGCAACCCGCTGTTATAGAGCTTATACTCATTTCCTTTCTCTTTAGCTCCACATCATTTCCATCTAGTCTCCTGCAGACACATGATATATATCCTTTTATTCTCCATCACATCCGCTATATCCCTCAATCTTCCTGTTAGAGTGCTGACATTCAAAGTAACTGTTCTGATCTTCCATTCTGTCACTAGCTTCTTTGGCCACAGTCGTGATTCCTGCGGTACCCCTCATCTAGGCTATTTGTCACGCGCATCACTTATAGGGGACGCCCTAGCCGCATCTATATATCTAATAGCACCAGGCATGGTAACTAATTTGGCAAAGGGTTTTGACGATTTCATGCTCTTGCAGTCATATATTACCTGAACAGTCTGTATTTGATATGTTGTCTTCTATTTTTTTTTTTAAACCAAAAAGAACATTTGGTTACTACTACACAACAAAACGCTTCATTTTACTATAAGCATAATAGTGTGATTTGTGTTTTAATTCCCTAAGGTCATTTTAATATTTCACATTTATGAAATAAAAGGAGTATCTATACCGCAGTATTATCTCAACATATAGGCCACACCAGACTTTACCACACTACCATACTTACTTTTACTCGGGGAAACAACTTTCATGTTATTAAAATTAAGACACAGTACTTTGCACGATGGAATGTACTGCATAATTTTCAATAGAAAATAGATACACAGATAGAATAAATTAGGATCTATTCTGAGAAAGGATTAATATAAAAGAAAATGTCATGTATATAAGCTAGATCTACTATAAAATTTTAAATCCAGAATTGAGTAATACGTGGTTGCCACAAATATGCGAATTACAAACTCATTCTTCCTAGCTCTTTGACAGTGAATAACTAGAAGAAAACTGAAACGATGATATACATAAAAAAAATTCTCAAATTTAATTTCTGGAAGAAAAACGGTGACATTTAAAAGGATACAATAAGAAGATAAACTATCTTAATCCTCACATACCTGAGTGTTGATCCTAAGTTTGTTCATAGCTTGTAGGGCAACGCTGGCGTGGTCCGGCGTAGCGTGGAAATGATGAGTAGGTGGTTGCGTTGGCGTACCAGCAGGAGTTCCTGGTGTTCCTACTTCGACACTCATCGTGAATAAGCGATTGACTACGCGGGGGAGTCGATATAAAAAACTAAGTGAATGAGCTTCCTAAGTTATCACAGTACTCGATCATAGACGTACAGTCAAGAGATTCTCAGGTTTTTCCTTCTTCGAGAGCGTTTGATCTATATTTGTCATTTATGAAATATGTGTGTGTTTATTGTCATACGTTGAAACAAAGGAATGACGCTTTCACCACGAAAAAAAAAAACAGTTCTCGTTTAAGAGGTTCAACTCCTGTGCTAAATTTAGTACGGGAGAACTCTAAAACCAATATCATTAGACAACACGAAGGCGAAACTCCATCAACAACCAGGACAGGCTTTTAAGAAAACTTTACAATAGAGACATTTTCAAAACCTCGATTAGCAGCAGCAGGACGTGACTTTAGCGTGAATAAAAGGACGTGTTTTCTAAGCAGAAACTAGCGAGAAGAGACCGACACACTCCAGGAAACGACCCGTTCTCCACACGCGGTTAAAGACTTTTGTAAAAATTGGGAGAGGGATGAATAGGAGATGCACATCCATGAAACGGCGAGATTATAAAAAAAAGGAATGTAGGAAAGTAGGAAACTGTAAGAGCTTTTCTACTTCAAGTGAGAGGTCTAGAGGTCTCCCTCGGAAGGATTTAAAGCTGACGACCTACGAGAGATGAGAAGTGGAAAGAGATCCCTTGAGGGATTTACGGACAGCGATTTCTCTCTCTCTGAGCTCTCCTCTGGATATTACTTTTTCATATGCCAGTAATGATGCTATTAGTAATGGCAGTAAGAATATTTAATGAGCTTCTTTATAAAATAGGTGGGTTGTTGTCTTTGTCTTTTTTTTTATGAAAAAGGGGGCATGGCATTCAAATCTTTCTAGCATAGAACTATTTTCTCATCCTGAAGATTCAAAATAGATTTCCGTCTTATTAAAAGAAGGTTTGTGAAAAATCAGTGCCTAGGGAAATTAAAAAAAAAAATGTATTTAAGACGGCTATATGTCATAAAAAACTTAGGGACCAGAAATGGTTTGCAAAAGATTCATTTAACATTCCTGGCCGGAGAAACCTACTTGGGAGAGGTGTTGTGGCGCCTTCTAACAAAAGGAAGGAATTTAGATACCTCCACACAATTTTGTTCTCTCTCTCTCTTCCTCTCTCTCACTTTAATGCGTTGGAGTAAATTCAAACAATAAGTAAGACTTGTCAAATCCCCTTGTCACGTGTTTCTGGGGAAATTTTCTCTGGCACATTCAAATACTTTTTATTTCATGCATAAAGAAGTGAATTTGTACTTTCAAGTGATTCGGATAACAATATTCGAAAATGAGAAAGTCCTTTGGATACAGTAATAACGTGTTCTTGAAAAGGAGGAACTATTTTTCAGTGACTCAGCTAGTGTAAATATCTCAGAGGTAGGAGTGAAATTCTCTTTTCTATTTTAAGAGTTTTTTTCTCAAATTCTTTCACGGCGTGCTTTCCAAATCTTCTTCATAATAAAAAAGTATATTTGATAAAAACACATCTATACTGGATTTACAGTCTACTTTCAAATGTCTATTATATCACTTGATGGGCAGAACAACTCGGTATCTGCAATGATCCACATTCTACTTTGAGTTTTTCTGAAGCCTTCCATGACCGATCTCTGCTCGAGGAATTTACTCTTCATCGTACAATTACAGAAAGCCATCACAGAGTTTCCATTATCTCACTCCAAGTTGCACCACGTCAGTGTCTTTTTAAAATGTCATCCTTTCATGATATATGTACCCTTGAGTAATTTTTTGATACCGGGCTATTTCTATTCCCATTTTGACAAAATGAAAATTAAAAAATCTGTTCTCAGTGATAAAGCAATATCACTATTCCTTTTAAAAAATAAATTTCTCCTGGAGACGATGAAATTTTCATCCAGTAACTAAACTAACGAAAAATAGAAATATTTCTAAAACGTGTCAAAGCTGGGAAAACTGGTACACAAAAATTATTTTGAAATTCAATCGAGAAAAAACAAGGTCGGGTGACGAAAACTTGGCTTTTCAGAATCGAATCACATATTCCATATCTTTAGGTCTACTGACAATATTCCATTTCATGAATAAGATGAACACTTGCAACATCAGATTCAACGAGGTCGTCCGAATAATCCAGTGATGTTATCCTGCAATGAGAAAAAATGGATAAATTAATGAAAAAGAAAACTATGTAAGGAAAAATAAAACAACAATAATCGATTTTATAATCCATATTTTTCGAAGTTTTTCTTGAAGATATAAAAACATTGAAAAATTCTTGAAATTTTTAAAACCATAGATAAACTAAATCAAATGAAATTACTAAATAGAGTAAATTAAGATTTTGCTTTTGTAATAGGATCATTATTATACTATGTATTTACTTCAGAATCAATAGGGATTAACCAAGGTCTCTTAACATATTCAAGAAGTTCCCTAAATGCACCCAGGATATTATGGAGCCAAATATCAAATATGAAGCATACTATATATATATATATATATCTCTCTCTCTATTCTCTCTCTCTATCTCTCTCTCTCTCTCTCTCTCTCTCTATATATATATATATATATACACATATATATACATATATATATATATATATATATATATATACATATATATGTGTGTCGTATATATGTATATATATATATATATATGTGTGTGTGTGTGTGTGTATATATATATATATATATATATATTTATATATATATATATATATATACACACGTATATATACATATATATGTGTGTCGTATATATATATATATATATGTGTGTGTGTGTGTGTAGTGCATATATATATATATATATAATTATATATATTTATATATATATTATATATATATATATATATATCGATGGAAATATAAAGCGATAAAATTAAAATTAGAAATTAAATCTCCGCAACCATAAAAAGTTGTATATTCATTTAAACCCGTATGTATATATCTTTAAAAATTCGAATTGGATTACATGAAAAAACATTGCTTGCTAATGGCAACGGCCTTTTGATTAAATTTCCGTCCCTGTACCCCGCCCATTCATCCCTGTAAGTACAAAATCATCAATATTTTTGCTTATCGTTCTTTAATATTGAATAAACAATCAGCTCAAACTCCACAGGAAATTGGCTCTCTCTCTCTCTCTCTCCTCTCTCTCTCTCGTTGTTTAATATTGAATAAACATTCAACCCAAAACTCCACAGGAAATTGGCTCTCTCTCTCTCTCTCTCTCTCTCTCTCTCTCTCGTTGTTTAATATTGAATAAACAATCAGCTCAAACTCCACAGGAAATTGGCTCTCTCTCTCTCTCTCTCTCTCTCTCTCTCTCTCTCTCAAATATGTCCGCGTAATATTATATGACCTTTTTTGTAATTATATTTTTTCTTCTTTATAGTATTGAAAATTGTTAAAAGCAATAGAAAATGTCATTGTTGAGAAATATAACCACTTCCCGGAAGCTTCTCTCCAATTTCCTTTTATTGCTAATGGGGAAATTTGTTTTTATAATCAACCACCCTTGCTCGAGGCGAGCCTACTTCATTATGAAGCTTAATGTGAAAAATGATACCCAGTATGAACCAAGTATTTACCTCTTTTCATTACAACTCTTCAAGGTCAAGTGAAGACAAATTCATTAAGGATACAAAGTAAACATCTCTGGTAATGCAAATTAAAAGAGAAAGCAAGGGAACAAACAACTTAGATTTAATAGTTCTACATTTTAATTTATTGAAAGTTCATCCAATGTGTACATAACAGCGCTGGTATTAAGCAGTTTTTGAAAAAAAAAAAAATCCTCATGATGCAAGTTTTTTAATAGTACGTTTTACAGTGTTCTGCCTTATATAATTTATTTTACGTTTTTCCCGTTGTACTTAAAGATATTTCTATTAATGTCTCTTATTCTAAAGTTATATATATATATATATATATATATGTGTGTGTGTGTGTATGTATATATATTATATATATATATACATATACATACATACATACATACATATATATATATATATATATATGTTTCATTTCAATTTCGTTACCTTGACACTTCGATATATCTTTTGTTACAATGATTAGCCTAAATGGAATTCCTTGACACATCGATTATCTGCTTAGAGGAATTTATAGTAAATAAGTTTTTTATCGCGTTGTTTCTGAAAATTACATTAATGTCGGATATTCCAGGAAGAGGCAAACTCTTTTTTTTTAGATTTAGGAAGAGGATGTTATTCATATCAAAATCATTATAAAAAACAACTCTTTAAATGTTGTCCTTGTCTTTTGAAAGGCTCTGTCAATAGAACGAGGTGGGTTATTCCAAACTGACACTATATCAAATTTTCCCAAGCTCTGCTTCAGAAAATTCAGGGCAGTTTACCCGTTATGCCCGTAAAGCCCTAAATGAGAAAATCGTCATTTTGGTTAACCGGTGAGGAATTGAGTAAAAATTTTTATACAGTGAATTTGAAATTTATCTCTTGTCTCAACATTAAAACGCTCAAAAGATTCAACCGAAATGATGTTTTTCTCATCTATTTGTAAAGGCACTGCAGGTAAATTTCTGATATTATTAAATCCGAGTTTAATATAATTTAAAAAATAGCAACAGTTCTATAGTATCCACTTTCTTTATAAATATGGAGGACATAAGAGCGGTGAAGCTGAGTAATGAAAATTTTTAAAGGTTTTAGGTAAGTCTGAGAATGCTAGTGGAAGTGAATGTTTAGTATATAAGAAAAGTGATTAAGAGGTTGATAAAAGCAAAAACACCAGACAATGAAATTGCAACTAAAATGTAGTTTAGTGATGATAGTCTGGTTGAGTGGCTGACCCTGGTTCGCTTGGTATTTCTGGAGAAGGATCTAAAAGAATGTGGGAGAGTAATCATTGTCCCGTTATATACAGATAACAGTGAAGAAACTGCATGGTAAAATTTCAACCCAGAAAGTTGAATGGGTGACAGAGACTGATGGGGAAAAAACAAAGTCTCTTTGGACAAGGAAGAAGGTGTATAAATCAAAACATTTATGAAACAATTATGTAAAAATTAAAGGATAAACCTATACGAAGATTTAAGAAAAGTTACGATAAAATTGATAGTGAGGCATTGTGAAGGTACTGAGCAAGTATATGGTATAGGGAATAGGTTGTTTGGAGCTGCTAAAGTTTTCATGATGGAAGTGAAGTTGTGTAGGCAGGAGAGACACAGGTTTGTTAGGAAGCGGGTCTTAGACAAGGGTGTTTTATGTTACCATCGCTGCTCATTATTTTTGTGGATGGTGTGATGTCAGTGGTCAGAGAAAGGACAACAAATGGATGTAGGAAATTGTGGGATAAAAATTTAATTATGAGTGGAAGGCTGAGGTATTGATGCTTGAGGATACTATACTAATCTAATTGAGAACAAAAAAGAGAAATTGCAGATCGCAAGTAAATGTTTGAGAGTGCTTGGAACATGAGAAATTGAGAGTAAATAGGAGCATTATGAAAGTAACAGAATAAATAGAAACCTTGGAGATATAGTATTAAATGTTAGTATTGGAGTGGATAAATGGTAATGGTTGATATTTATAAGTATATTAGAATAGATAAGACTGCTGGTATCAAGATAAGAGAAGGAGGAGGGGGGGTTGCAACAGAGGTGAAGCAGGAAAAGTACCAGCGTCTGCAAAAGGCAAAAGGCTTATATTTTCTGTGGATGACAAGGTAGCGATGTGTGAGTGGATTGTTGAAGCAACTCTCCTTTATGAAAGTGAAGAGTTAATGCTGAATTCACATAGAAATACTATTAAGATGAATTGTTTTCGAAGTAAATGTGCTGTACCATGAAACATACAAGGTGAGAAATATGAAGATACGTAAAAGAAATGGTAAAAGGAGTAACATGGGTGAAAGGATGCATCCTAAAATTTTTAGATTGAAGTCATGTAGTAAAAAAGGAATGTCAAAAGGGTATCGAAAACGAGAAGAGTATATAACCCAGAAGTGTTAGGCAGTACGAGGGGAGGAAGGCCTAGCCTAGACAGAATTGAATAGATGATATAAACCACATAAAGAGTACGTTCAATAAAAGGGTAAATGCAATGTATAATGGTAGGTTCGATACAATGTTAATGGGCTGACGCATGAAGTGGCTAATTTGTGGAGGTTTTAGAACACAAAAGGATCAGGTAGGAGTTTTCAGATAAAAGGGGGAATCTGACAATTATGTCTAGTTCTTTTTCTCTGGAGTAATCCCGTTAGTGAATATGACTTCATATATATTACAAAAAATGCAGCCGCTATATGTGTATACATACGTACTATATATTTATGGATATATATAAATATATATATATATATATATATATACAGTATATGTATATATATATATATATGTATATATATACTGTATATATATATATATATATATGTGTGTGTGTCTGTATGTGTGGTGTGTGGTAAATGTATATGTATATATACCAACATACACATATACATATTATATACACACACATATATATATATATATATATACATATATATATAAATATATATATATATATATATATATGTGTGTGTGTGTGTGTGTGAGTGTGTAAATGTATATGTATATATACTAACACATATACATAAGAAAAATCAAAATATTGAGTGAATTTTGACTAGTTTTGTCGTTGACTTCTTCAAGAGAAGTGATTTATTGAGATAGATTTTTATACTAAAATATATAGGGAGGTCTGAGTAAGCAGTGAGACAGAGAGTGAAAGAAGCATGGCGAAAGTGGAAAGAAGTAACTAGAGTTGTTTAAGAGAAGAATGCCAGTAAGGGCTCAAAAATGAAGATTTAAAGACATTTATCAGGCGTGTGCTATTATATAAGGCAGAAACTTGGGTTCTAAAGATGTAAGAGAGAGAGAGAGAGAGAGAGAGAGAGAGAGAGAGAGAGAGACTGTTGGTAGAAAGAACCGGGATGAGGAAGGGGAGATGGTTTGCTGGAATACCACAACTGGAAAGGAGAGAGAGTCAAGGTATCAGAAGAATGTGTGCCATAGCCTCTGTACCAAGGTATACCACTGTCTTGGGTTAGAGTTCTCTTGCTTGAGGGTACAATCGGGCACGATGTCCTGCATTGTTTCTCTTCCTCTTCTTTTGTTAAAGTTTTTATAGTTATATAGGAGATATTCATTTTAAAGTTACTATTCTTGAAAATTTCATTTTTCCTTGTTTACTTTCCTTACTAGGCTATTTCCCTGTTGGAACCCCTGTGCTTATAGCATCTTGCTTTTCCAAATAGGGTTGAAGCTTACCAAGTAATAATAATAATAATAATAATAACAATAATTATAATAATAATAAAAATAATAATAATAATAATAATAATAATTATAATAATAATAATAATAATATGTGTAATGAGTGAAGGCTAGGGAAGATCGTCTGATATAAATTTACTATGGCTTTGTAATAAGAAGATAGGAGTTGGAACCAATCGAGGGAGTTAATAACAGGCCAGTGTGGGGGCGACAGTGAATAAGATTGATGGATGAGGTGAGGAGGGATAAGGGTGTGGTGGGCCTGGAAAAAGAATATGCAAGGGATGGAAATAAACGGAAAAAGTTTATTCGAGCAACTGACCCTGCAATACAGTGGAATTGATAAGAACGAGAGAATAAGAATTTTTAAACGTATGATACAGTAAAAGTACGATCATACATAAAATAATAATTGCTGAACAATACTCGTACATCAGAAAGACATTCTACCTGAGAGGGCTTAATCCCGCAGGTGATTCCTTGGACGGAGCTCATATATCATTAAACAGGTGGGGAGCTTAAAGGGGCATTTTAGATGCTAGGTGTTTTACTTTTAGGCCTACCGTTAGTTACCTATAATTTACTTATACCAACATGAATTCATCCTAATAATCTTTATACTTATTCATGTAAATACCAAAACACATGAATGCATCCTGTATATACACTACGCTATCATACGCATACACGTATAATTGTATACGTATGCGCATATGTTCAGCTGTGACTTGTGTGTGAGGTTTTATATATATTATCTGGTATGGATGGATTGACGAACTAAGAAAATTTGCATGTATATATATATATATATATATATATACATATAATATATATAAATATATATATATATAAATACATATATATATATATATATATATATGATAAATTTTGCACATTTTTACGTGTTTTTTCATATTCAAATAAGCCATATATATTTTTGATATATTAATGTCTGGATTCTCTTAACAACCTCGGGATCACAGACCCAGGCGAAATCTCACAAAGACAAGAGCTTGGCTCCGGCCGGGAATCGAACTGTCTATATAAGCTTGCCGACCAGGGTTCGATTCCCGGCCGGAGCCAAGCTCTTGTCTTTGTGAGATTTCGCCTGGGTCTGTGATCCCGAGGTTGTTAAGAGAATCCAGACATTAATATATCAAAAATATATATGGCTTATTTGAATATATATATATATATATATATATATACACACATATATATATGTGTGTGTATGAGTGCGTGTGTGTGTGTGTAATTTCATGAATGAGGTTATATGTGCCTATACTATGTGTGTGTGTGTATATATATATATATATATATATATATGTATATATATATATGTATATATATATTTATATATATATATATTTATATATATATATATATATATATATATTTATATATATGCCTGTGTGTAATTCCATTGATGAGGTTATGTGTGTGTGTGTGTGTCTCTCTCTCTCTCTCTCTCTCTCTCTCTCTATATATATATATATATATATATATGGCTGTGTATACATCCATGTATAAGCATGTACAGTAGATGTTTCTGTATATGCAGGGATAAGATTGAAATAATTATTCGACATAAATGAGTAACAGTGTGAAGAAATTGAATATAACCATAGGAAGACCTAAAAGGAAAAACACCTGACATCTGAAACGAGCCTTTAAGCACCACATTCGGCTAATGGGTTATGAGCTCCCCCCAAAGGAAAGGACCTGCGAGCTTGGGTCCTTGCAGGTGGAATTTATTTTTTTCTGATGTATTGTTTTACAAATGCCTGTGTGTATGTTTATACTCTTGCTGTACTATTAAATAGTGTAAATCTCTCTCTCTCTCTCTCTCTCTCTCTCTCTCTCTCTCTCTCTCTCCTGGATAATCTGACGGTACGCTTCGCAGCTCTATACTGTGCTGCTTTAATTTTGAAATACCAACAGGGAACCAATAGCATAAACCCCATAAAAGATTAAACCTCCAACCATAAAATAACAATCATTGCTAAAAGATTCAGAAATTTGACGGAATTTGTGGACGACATTTGTGAAACCTGGTTTACACTACGATGTTTGCATACCTTCATTTTCTAATTTCGTTGGTGTTATTTTAACTCTTTGCACTAATTCACTACCACGGTTGATAGAGCACTAGATTTCAACATTACCATTTATCACCTCCGCCAACGAAGTTGGAATTAAGTTATGTTTTTACCCCTGTTTGTGTGTGTATTTGTTTGTTTATGAACAGCTTCCTGGCCACAATTTTTATCGTAGAGTACTGAAACTTGCACGGATTAACTGTTATATAAAAAAGCTGGAAATTATCAAATTTTGGAAGGTCCAGGTCAAAGGTTAAGGTCACAGTCAAACAAAATTTCCAATTCACGTAATAAGCCATAAGTTTGGCTTTTATTATTATAACTGGACAAGAAACTTACTTCATAAAAGATAATAAAATATTATGGTAACTGATAACTGTGGAGATGTTATGCCTATTTTCGCTTGAAATAAAAAATAAGGAAGGAAGGCCTTCTGCATTTATGTCCAATCGAAAAGGAAAAAATCCGCCTGTTCTTAACCAGTAAATGCCAATAGTTATATGGCTTATAAAGCCTTCAGCTGGTCAGACGATTAGCCATATTAATATCTGTTTTTTTTTTTTTTCTTTTTTAAACACTTAAGACTGAAGGGCTCTACTCCCTTTAGTCAGGCTGAAAAATACGCCGCCTGCTTAAGATTTAAGTCTTTGTCTCTCAACGCGTACTTGAAAGTTGTATAGAACCTAGAGAAAGAGAGAGAGAGAGAGAGAGAGAGAGAGAGAGAGAGAGAGAGATTATTGTGCCATAAAGGCAAATACGTTTAGTTGTTTATTTTTCTTATACCGGGTAAGGTTTTTTTCCTTTTAGTTAGATTAACTTTGTTTTCTATATCCTATTCAATCTTATGAAATACAGGAGATTTATTCGGATGAAGAATACACGGGAGAGAACCAGAGAGAAATGGCTCAATCATTTTCTTCGGTAAGTGCCTTCCTCCCTCTCATACAAACACACTCACAGTAAAAGCTCTCCGTTTCGAAATGGCAAGGAACGCCAAAGGCCATATCCGGCGTTCCAACTCTTAGTAATTTACTTGCGATATGGATAATAAAAACCAGAGTAATGCTCATAAGGTTCACGATATGGTAATGGAGTCTCAAGCTTCCCGATGAAGTCTGCTAATATGAGATGGTTTTCGAGATTGCTTATAAAAGCATTTGTTTCGATTATGAAGTATTTTTATTAAACATTTCAATCCTTTTAGATTAATTCTCATCTTTTCTGTGGTTCATTTTCTCATTCGTTGAATTTTGTTCTTGACAGTCTTTGTCCAGTATCCCCTGCATGACAAAGGACAACAATGTATGACAGAATCATGAGAAAATCATTTGGCAGCGAATCTGAGAATAATTTTCCGAGTCCATGTTCTCGCTCTCCGCTCTCCCCGAAAATTGTTAACGGATAGTAGTGGATGACTGAAATTTTCTTCTCCTTTCCCCTTTCCTCTTATATGTCACTACTCTCATAAACCTACTACAAACAAAATGGTCAATTACTATCATTAAAATTAATCTTATTACCAATCAAGCTACAACCCTAATTGGAAAATCAAAAGGCTATAAGCCTAAGGGCTCCAATAGGGAAAGACCCCCAAAATGGAAAGGAAAAAGAGAGGTAACGAATAAACTATAAATGAATACTAATAAAATATATCAAGATCTGAAACAAGGTTAAGCAGTTAAGTCATATATAAACTACGGAAAGAGGTTTATGTTAACATGTTTAAGAGAAAGAAATTACAACTCTGAACTTCTGAAGTTCCACCGATTCAACCGCGAGATTAGGTCATTCCACAATCTGGTCATAGCTGGAATAAAATGCCTACCATACTGTATCGCACTGAGCTTTATAGTAGCGACAACAAACGTTAGAATTACCTTACATAGAACTACATACAAGTTGGTACAGTCTGGAAAGATTTGAATGCAAAGGATGATCGAAGTTATGAAAAATCTTATGGAATCTGCAATTAGAACTAACTGAACGATTAATATCCAGATCAGGAATAAGGAATTTAATGCATTGCAAGTTCTTGTCCTTAAAATTAAAATGAGTCTTTAGCTGAATTGAATTGAATATAAGATTTAGACCTTAAGCAAAGCACTGGGGCATCAAAGGCCATTCAGCGCTGTATAATGCAAATTAATCAAGCATACGCGTACTCTCACATTTGGCATAGTTTCAACTTCTAAAACTAATCACACAACTTTCTAAAATAATATCTAAATGCAAACTAAGGAGGGATTAAAAGGATTAAAAAAATGAATTATAAATTATAAATTTGTACAAGTTCAGGGGATAACAATTCTCCCCCAGTATGTCTTCAATTGAAGACCAGGTTAGAAAAATAATATTCAAAACATGATTGAATGAAATATTTAAACCATTTCCTCAAGATGTATTAATCAACAAAAATCTTAAAAGGCTTTCTCAGTATATGAATATTTTGTGCAATTGTAGAAGAAACAGACCCGACGTGTTTCTTAAAAGTATATTTGTAATCAAGAATCAAACATAGAATTTTAAATAAGTTGTATACCCCATAGTCCTGCTATTCAGTGCTCCTAAAAATAGCTAACCCAACCTCCACCAGTAGCCTTCAACATCTCTCTAAACTAAATTAAACATCGAAAGGGGGGGGGGGGGAGATATAACGACCTAATTCAGGAACATTCAAGAGAACAACGTTCCTCTCTGAACAGGTCCAGATTTTCAAATATTTCCTATAGTAAAGTGTTATATGCATTTTGTGTTAAAAGTGGGCTGACAATTATGTTAGGATAATTTTGAGGGTGTAAAAACTAAAATATCTGTCTGCTACCCTCAATTATTAGGTCCTCGCCTTTAAATCTAAGAGTTAAAATGACCATCATTCATGGCCCAATAGTCCTGCTAGCATTCATGCAATTTCTGTTCACAAGACTGATACCGTTCATTTAGTACATGACTTTGGGATATTAAGTATATATTTGCTTCATTGGGTTGTTGCCTTTACAGTTTAAGAGTCTGGTACAGGAATATATATATATATATTATATATATATATGGTGAGATGTTTGCACGAGCTGTGCTTGTTTATAAGCTCACATGTCAGGTCTTGTAATAGGTAATTCTATATATATCTAAACATTTACGTATATATATCTTTACAGATATATATGCATATGTATATATACATACTGTGTACATAATATATATACAGTATATATATACATATACACACACACATATATATATATATATATATATATTCTGTATATATATACATGTATATACACATACACACACACACACATATATATATATATATATATGTATATATATATATATATATATATATGTATATATATATATGTATATATATGTATATATATATATATATAAATTATATATTCTGTATATATATATATATATATATATAAATTATATATTCTGTATATATATATATATATATATAAATTATATATTCTGTATATATATATATAATATATATATATATATATATATATAACGTATGTTTAAATATACTGTACTGTATATAATGTACATATGTGTAAATATGTATATACATGTAACATTTATATAATTTAAAATTTAAGAATAATTAATTAAAAGTTAACGCAAGTTTGATATGATCCATTACCTTTGTAATTAAACGAAAAACAGAAATATGAAAATTTCCCAAAATACTTCTTCATTTTAGAACGTTTTTTTCTCGAAAATTCATTGAAGAATCCTATGAAATAATTTCATAAAGGCAGAAATATCATTGCATTCTGTTCACAAGCAATATCTACTATCATATATTAATCTCTCTTTATCTTGCTTAAGGGTGATTAATAGGCAAAACCCTTTATTATTATTATTATTATTATTATCATATTATTATTATTATTATTATTATTATTATTATTTGCTAAGCTACAATCTTCGCTCAAAACTCAGGATTCTATAACAGTTAACGTGTTTGCTATAATTTAAGATAAATATTGCAAAATTTCCAGCGAGTTTTTAACCTTACGCCAATAAGATACCAGGATTTAGCATAAACCTCATTACTCTGGTTAGGGAGAATCAGTGTCAATGGATGAAATCATAAGACTTCATACCTTGTACTCATGGTGCCAGAAAACGGGGTCACGAAGAACTATGACATTGTCAAACTCTATAGTGCTTGGGCGCATTTACTTGTTATCTATTTGATTATCTTTTACATGGTCATGATTTTTTAGCTAGGTCCTAACGAATGTTTGCATAATATATGTAAATTATTTTCATTCGAAAAAAATAAGATAATTCTAAAAGAAAGCCTGAAAAAAAATCAAAGATGAATTTTCAAGACCAACGTGGAGTAAATGGCAGTTTCTGGAAGACTATAGAGTTACAAAATCACATCAGAAGACTTGGAGGAAAAGTTAACTTTTTAAAACAATTTCTAGAAAAGAAATGTTTTTAAAATTGCAATTATTAATACTCGAGAGAAGCAATGTGAAACTTTGAAAGGATTCCGTTAAAAACAAAAAGCCTTTGCGAAGGCCTACAATAAAAACCCAAAATTTCGAAAAGAAATGGAGAATATCAGTGGAAACGATGGAAACAATAAAGGGAATATTGTGGGAACGAAAAACTATGGAAATCTAATAATAGTAAAATATAGGAGGCTGGATTGGATTCATAACCCAGCCCTGGGGCCGGAGAGGCAAATCAGCATCCAGCTGCAACTGGAGGGAAAACCCTGCAGTTGTAATATGAAGCAAACTTTAAAAGAGGCTGGACAGCTACATGGAAATTTCTTTAATAGGAACAGAGGTAAAATAGAAGGCTAATAAGTGGATGCAGTTAGAGGCTAAAAAGACATTTAAATAAAGCAAACAACGAGACTCACTGACGGTGCTAAGTTGCTGATCCTTTACAGTATGTGCATTGCAATATAATGGAAGCTTCTCATGCGACATTTAGTTGACAGTAGATTGAAAATATGGATTCAGTTTGAAGTTGAGAATTTTTAAAAGCAAATTAGGCAGCCAAACAAATTGCATATTTCTCAAACACTTGCAAAATAGAAGAAATCATTCAGAAGTTTTCTTCAACTGCTAAACTAAAAATATTCCCAAGTAACTGAAAGCAAAAAGAAAAAAAAACTATTATTGGAAGTAAATGAAAATTGTACACGAAATGGTCTTAACGATGTGTTAACCTTAAGACAATTATATCTGATAGGCCTGGTTACGAGTTGAGAAGTATGGAACAAATTTTGAAAATGGTCTGCCTAAGCTACAACATCGCGGTGGGACTTTGCAAAAGAAAAAACAAAATGCCAGCTGGTATCCATCCAAGAGAGGTTTTTTTGCGAGAGACAGATACAATAAATGTTTGAGTTCTAATGAAGTAGATGGGATTTTGGAAATCCTCCAATCTAACTAGAATAGATAGGATTTCAAATCTATATGTAATAGCGATGTAGAATAAAAAAAAAGAAAAAAAGAGAGAGAAGTAAAAGAGGAACTTTGGGAACGTTGATAAAAAGTCAATAGTCGATGACGCTTGAAGTAATAAATCAGAAACAAAGATGGCAAAGGCTCGCTCCTCTTTAGATTTGCTGAGTTTGTCTGTTTGCTTTCTTGTTAGTTAGATAGAAGAGTCTTTCTTTTGCCCTTTTTTATTTTTCCCTTCCGTTTTTCTCTAAAAAGGTGTGATTTTATTTATAAGTTTTAATACAAAATACTCTCTCTCTCTCTCTCTCTCTCTCTCTCTCTCTCTCTCTCTCTCTCTCATATTTAATAAGTGTACTTAATCAGGCTCAAATGATTACCAAAGATTCTCCTACAGGTTTTTCAAGCAATATTCGTGAAAGCCGTACATTTCCATTAGCAGTTTTCTTTACTTTAAAAAAAAAAATACTAAAAGCTTCTACAAGAGGATTAGAAGTAATACCTGACACTATTTTCCTATAGAAATTGTTAATTTTATCTATAATGACAGTCATATTGGAGTTCTTAATGAAAAAGGCGAATATATAAACTTTTAAGTACTTAGAAAGATGCTACTCTGGAAATGCACAATAAACTCTTCACATTAAATCGACTGGTTTTAAGCTACAGGGATAGTAATTTTTCCACAAAATTTGATGAATTTTGTGGAGGTCTCTAAACTAGTTATTATAACAGGAAATATCACATGTAAATTACCCTAATTTCGTAGAATAACCCTAACAAAACTCAGAGTATGCAAATAGGTCGAGGACAGTGGCTCCTTTAAATCCAGATTCCTGCATTGATAATGTTTCTTTAACTATATACAACTCAAGTGTGATTCTTGACCGCAAACTTACTTTTGAGTAACATTAAGTCTGTTTCTTCTTCAATTGCACAAAAATGGCTTATTTTCCGTGTTCAATTTATTCTGAAGAAAATTTTTTAATTCTTTCATCCTGCCTTATTTCGAGTGTTGTTCTCTTGTCTGGTCTTCATCTGCTAAATCTAATCTTAGTTTCTTGGATAAAAACTTATGGTATATTAAATTTCTTGTTCCTTATTTGGATATTAGTCTCTGGACCCGTTGGTCATTGGTTCTTTATGCATGTTGCCTAACATGTTTCATAATTCTGACCTTCCTTTGTATTCAGATCTTCCCAAACTGTACAATCCTGCACGTAGTACTAATATGCAGTTAATTCTACCAGTCTTGCTTTCTCCATCCATCGTAAGGGTCAACAATACACAGTATTCTAGAAATTGTATTTCATCTATGACCCATATTGTGGGATGTTCTTCTTAAGCGGGCAGTTGAATCGATGGAAATTCAAAAGTTCAAACTTGCAGCGAATGATTTTATGCAAACAGACTGAGATAAGTCTAATTTTATAGATTATATTTGGCAGATCTATTTTAATGGTACTATTTAAGACATTTTATATTCTTTATTAATCACTACTCATATAGTATATCTATTTCCTTATTTCCTTTCTTCACTGAGATATTTATTCCTTGTTGGAGTCCTTGGGCTTGTTGCATCCTTCTTTTCCAACTAGGGATGTAGCTTGGCTAGTAATAATAATAATAATAATAATAATAATAATAATAATAATAATAATAATAATAATAATAATAATAATAATAAGATATTTTCATCACATCAAACAACTCACAAAGAGAATTCCATGGCTCTATTCTGAGTGTATAAGCAAAACGCGACCAGCAAAAAAAGAACCTGGAAATATGGAAATGAAAATCACAGAACTTGGAATGGAGCCTCAGCTACGAAACAGTCATTGGAGAACATAAAGTGAGAACAGCTGTGCTGGAGAGCCAGATTGGGAGAATGGCTGTTGGCTCGGCGGATTCTAGCCAGGCTACTGACCCAAAAGTAGATATACTCTCCGAGAAAGTTCCTAATCTAGCGAAGAGTTTTGAATCGGTTAAAATAACACTACGAAGTTTTGCAGTTCCAAAAAAAGGAGAAAATGACCTATGTTGAAAAAGTTAAGGAAAAGAATCTATTCTTAATAAAAACCCACACAAGCCTCAGATAAAAAACGTGAAAGAAGAAATAAGGTATAAAAACGATTCACAGATATACCAATTAATGATATAAGAAGGCAGAATTAGAGACGAAGCAGTAAATAAGATAGAGAATATGGTTGCTGATACTGCAAAAAAAAAAAGAAAAAAAATGGGAAAACTAAAACCAAAACTAAAATTCGCAATGTATCTAGTGATGAAGACGATGAAGTAAATGTTTAATTCATAAGAATCATTTTTAATCAGATTCATAAATTAGAGAAGATATTCATGATAATGGAAACAAAGTTATGTGGCGATTGTGAGCTTAAAGCATACGAGAAAGGCACCACTGTGTTAGGTATAAAAAAAAAAAAAAAAACACACACACACACACCAGAGAATATAAATCCTAATTGGCAAAATATATAGATTGCACTAAGTTGAAGAAACAAAATGATAATATGATGAATTCGAGATATTGCAAAGCTTTGGATATGGAATTAGTGAAACTGGAAGAGAAACAGAACTGATACTAAGGACGTCATAAACTGCGGCTTTGTAAATATTCAACCTGTTGGAAACTATGCACATTAGCGAATTGATAAATGAGAAATGTTTTGACAAACAAGTGATATCTGAAATATGGCTAAATGACTTTGACAATGCTACGATAGCACATATGGACCCCAAAACACGTGTGTGTGTTTTTTTTTTTTTTTAAATAAGGCAAGTTTGGGGATTAGGCTTTTTTCCTCAAAGGCTATTCTCATTTCAAGCTAACAAAAATATCTAATGTAACAAGTTTTTGATATAAGGAAATAGATTCTACACACCAAAATTAAAGCTATCGTAGTAGTTTACGAACCTCCGAGGGCAAAAGCATTTTTTTTTTCTTTTAAAGAGTTCAGAAAGCTCATAGACATGATTGACATGACAACGACGAAATTAGTTATGATTCAGCTTTTAATGAGTTATTGGAATCATGTCGATTAATTATCATGTTGACTATGCAACAACTTTACTCAGCATACGTTGGATTTAGTTGTAATGATGTAATGAATTGTATTAGAATTCAATGCAGACGAAAAGTAAACTATTTCTCCTATGCATACGCTTATAAGTTTCACATTACCTTTAAGAAAAAAAACGGTGCAAAATTAAATGTTGATTGCTTTATAAACGTATACGATAAGGTGAATAAAATGAATACGATAACATGAATAAGATAACTGTTAAGAACAGATCTCCTTGGTTTAATGGGGAGACTTTCGGAAAAAAAGAGGGAAAAAGACGTAAAGAGGGGAAATGGAGTCGGTTAAAGTGCATGGAGGGAATACAAACTCGTAAAGGGTCAATATAATCACCTATTAAGGAGGCAGAAAACTGAATACTATAAGAGGAAAGATCAGGAAACAGCAACATACATGAAAAGTTATATCGTCTCCTAAATGGTCTGATGGGAAAAATAAATAAAAAACCCAAATGGCTAATAGATTTATAGAGTTATTCAAAAACAAAATACAAAATATAATTGGGTCTTTTGCAGATATTAAGTATCAGATCGGTTCTGTGCCAGATACACATATAATATTAACGAGATTTGATACACACACAGATAGCCCGGAGCTTTTCTCCGGGTGGGGGGTCTTAGACTATCAGTCATAGTATATTTGATAATATAACAGAAGATGAAATCAACAGGATTATCAAGAGAGCAAAGAAAACAGATTGTGCGATTTATCCGATGCCAATATCCGAAGTAACTGAAGTAGAAAACTTAAATGGATATGCATACATAAGTTTAAGAATAGTGAACACTAAATTTGAGAAATTGGCAATAGTTACACCAGTTCTGAAGGGTGCTTTCAATTATCAGGACTCAAGATCATTCAGATCTATTTTGAATTTGTCATTCATGTAAAAAGTGGAAGAATATGAAATTCTCTAATAACTAGTAGTCATTTAGAAATAATCGAAGCATTGCCAGATACCCAGTCATTATACAGATAATCATATTCTATGTTCTGTTATAAATCATAACCTGGACATGGTGGATAAGGACAAATGTGGCACCCTGATTTTACTTAACTTCAGTGTTGTGTTCGACGCATTTGTACAAGAACTGTTACTTAAGGATTTATGGTCCATTGGTATTAAAGATCGAGCTTTTAAGTATCTCAAAGATTTATTGTTTGACAGAAACTGAAACTACTGTGTACGAATTAGAAACTCTCATTCATCAGATAAACAATTAAACAGAAGGGTGTCCCAGGGAAGTGTACAAGGGCTAACCTTATTTTATATTTATACTATAGATCTATAAAAAGTACTACAGAGATATAAAGTAAGTTAAAGTTATTTGCAGATGATAAAATTTTACTTCTCCATAAATAACCGTGATGATACTGCCGATAATTCTAACTATGTTCCTACAAGTGTTAGGGAAGGGATGGCAATTAACAAATAAAACTAAATTAAAAGTAAAACTGAGTTTATGGTGGTAGGAAAAAAAAAAAACAATATAAGAAGCCTTGGCGATATTCAAATAAATATTAATGACAACTTGGTCCAGATATCTAGTAGAGTTCGTGACCTCGTTGTATCCTGGCCTGTAATTTGTCCCCCCCCCCCCCCCCCCCCCCCCCCCCCCCCCAAAAAAAAAAAATAAAAAAAAAATAAAAAAAAATGTAGTACGAATCACTGGATATCAGCTTAGAAACATTGATTTTGTGAGTATTTTATAGAGAAACTTGTTATTACCAGGATTGACTACTGTAACTATCGTACAACCTACCTAAAATGCAACTTGGAAAGTTAAAGAGCATATTAAACAGTTGGGCAAGATTGATCAAATGTGTCCCATGGTGACCCCAAGAAAGGATTACCCCTGTACTGATTGGACTACACTGGCTGCCTATAAAGCTACAATAGATTTTGAAAGTTGCTCAATGATTCATCAAGTTATTAAAACCGGAGAAAATATTTAGCAGAATTGCTACACATTATACAGCCTACAAAGCGAGTTCACTCGAAAATAGATATGGATGGTTTCACCTGTAGGTTCTAGAACTTAAAAATATTGTATAACAAGGTACCACTGGCCATCCGAAGGATTGGTGATATTACGGCTTTCGAGCAGATTTTGAAGACTTTGTAATTCAGGAAACTTTAATACTTCTGTTCGTTAAAGCAATTTAAAGAAAATGGCATTAGGCTTAGACAGTTATTAACACCATTTCGTTAAAACAATCCAAACACAAAATTGCACTAGGCTTAGACAGCTACTATCAATTCAGTTCTTTAAAGTAATTCAAATACAAATAAGTATCAATACTATCGAAATCAGAGATGTCAAAGAGAACAGATAGCCTATATCAGAGCCTAAAGGAAACTTAATTTTTATCTGCCCTCCGCAGGACTGTTGCAGTTGAAGTTCCGGAGAGGTGTGTCCACCTAAGCATAAGGATAAGGATAGGGAATTGGGGGAATATGGGGAGAGGAAGAGTACCCCTGGATACGATCCAGTTTATAGCCCGAAGGCAGGAACTCGGGATGGGAAAGAATGAGGAAAAAGGGAGAAAGGGAAGTACAGGAGAAAAATAAAAGAGAGGGGCAGACCCTAGTGCGATGAAGTGTGTCTACTTCGAACCGAAACTACCTTTATATACCCTACCTCGGGTACGCATTTGCTAATTGTCACTTGGTACATCATTAAAACCCTCGATCCAAAAAGATCTGATTGCAAAGGATAGTCAGAATTATAAAAATCTTATGCAATGTGCATAAAGAACGAACTGAACAAAGGATGTGTTATCCTCTATACCAGGATCATCCAAGTTATTTTACCAGAAGAATATTTAACGTAGGGTCACTTCGGAATCCTGAATAGAAAAAGATACCCAAACAGAGAATAAATGAAGTCAAATTAAGCTTTGGATACAACAGCAATAGTTAGAATTCAATAATAAAAATTGGTTATAAGTGTGGATGCTATAAGAAACACAATCTACCTTTAACAATGAGGCAAGAAGGTGTACTGCTCCACTTAATCTTGAGAGACTCGGAATGCTACCTGGACAAATAGAAGGACAGTCAATTGTGAGTAGGCTGATGCTCCACAGAAAAAAAAAAAAAGCTAATATCGATACCACAAACACTAGTACAGGAAACAGAAATAAGAGATATTCGTTTTATTGGACGGTAGCCAATATTGCTATAAAATCATCATAGCATCTCCCTTGCTGCTGAGTTTTAAGTTACTATGATTGAGTTTTATTTTCTAGATGGTGAATTTGTATACTGGGACTAGATGTATTGCTGTAATGCATGCAATAATCCAGCATTTACGATATGCTATATTAGTTAAATGTAAACTTATGTGAAATACAGAAATGTTCGTCTGCATATGACTCATGCAGAGCTTCCAGACCCCCAATAGCCGCGCAACCACCCAACAACCCCCCTCCCCCCACACCACACCTACACCAGCAGAGCCAGACACATCCCGCAGAAAAGGACACGTGGGATGTGACGTCAAAGTATTGACTTGCTTCTCTCTCTCTCTCTCTCTCTCTCTCTCTCTCTCTCTCTCTCTCTCTCTCTCTCTCTCTCTCTCTCTCCCCCCCAATCATTTTCCCTATATGATCCTCCAGTCTACATAACTTTTCCCGTTTTCTGTTTACTTACATATAATGTTCTTAACCTTAAATCCAATATTTTTATTTGCAAATGCAATTACAACT
This sequence comes from Palaemon carinicauda, assembly GCF_036898095.1. NCBI lineage: Eukaryota > Metazoa > Arthropoda > Malacostraca > Decapoda > Palaemonidae > Palaemon > Palaemon carinicauda. The sequence continues at coordinate 77,470,348 of NC_090747.1, forward strand.
AGTTAAATAAGACAGTCCGCCCCCCCCCCCCCCCCCCTCCTCCTCTCTCTCTCTCTCTCTCTCTCTCTCTCTCTCTCTCTCCTCTCTCTCTCTCTCTCTCTCATTTCTATAATTCTGCCTATATGATCCTCTACACAATTTTCCCTGTTTTCTTTTTACGTATATTGCATTTACACCTTAAGGCCAATAATTTTTATCTCCTAATACATTTACAACTAGCGTAATAATAAATTCTCTCTCTCTCTCTCTCTCTCTCTCTCTCTCTCCTCTCTCTCTCTCTCTCTCTCTCTCTCTCTCTCTCTCTAGCAGACATGTATAAAGAAAGGAAGGGTTTCCATTTCGACCCTGAAGACTTTTGTAAAGCCTGGTCGCAGAGTGCCATGTCTAGTACTTTGAGTCTCGCACAAAAACTGCCAAACTGGCAACCGAATACTTCAAGCTCCATAAGTGTAGGTCTCCTTTTGTGTGTCTGTAACAAAGCTACACACTCACTCACAGAGGAAGAGAGGTTTTTCCATTACACCAGACAACGAGGGAAAAACCGTACACATTCTTGTGTAACCAAACAATAAACGGAATTGGCTGATATGCCATAGGAGGCGACCGGTCAGTGAACTGCTGGGGCGATGTGACCCAATTTACGGTTGCGTCTCGCTTTTTGGATACCAAAATATATGTGTGCGAATTCATGCAAGGAGTTTTAAAAACTGTTTTTTTTACATTTTTGAAGGAATCCATACGCAAAGAGAGAGAGAGGAGAGAGAGAGAGAGAGAGAGAGAGAGAGAGAGGAGAGAGGAGAGAGAGAGAGAGAGAGAGAGAGATTAGTTTTCTCATTATTAGCTAAACTACAACCCTATTTGGAAAAGCAGGATGCTATAAGCCCAAGGGCTCCAACTGGGAAAAGTAGCTCAGTGAGGAAAGAAAAAAAAGTAAATAAATAAACTACAAGAGAATTAATGAACAATTAAAATAAAATATTTTAAAGAACAAAAACAACAATAGAATAAATCTTTCATATATAAATTATAAAAACTTCAAAACAAGAGATAGAGAAATAAGATAGAACAGTGTGCCCGAGTGTACCCTCAAGAAATGGAACACTACCCCAAGACACTGGAAGACCAAGGTACAGAGGCTATGACACTACCCAAGACTAGAGAACAATGGTTTGATTTTGGAGTGTCCTTCTAGGAGAGCTGCTTACCATAGCTAAAGAGTCTCTCCTACCCTTACCAAGAGGAAAGTAGCCACTGAACAATTGCAGTGCAAAGAAGGATTTTTTTAGTAATCTCAGTGATGTCAGATGTATGAGGATAGAGGAGAATATGGAATGTTTATAGGCAGGCAAAGGAAAAATGAGCGGTAACCAGAGAGAGGGATCCTATGTAGTACTGTCTGGCCAAGCAAAGGACCCAATAACTCTCTAGCTGTAGCATCTCAACGGGGTGGGTGGTGCCTTGGGCATCCTACTACCTCAGTTTAAAAAAAAAAAAAAATCTTAAAGATGTAAGCATATAGTATTTCATACCTACATGTACATGTAAACATGAGTATAAACATTAAAACTTCATATATGCATATGAAAATATACTTATAAGAGAGAGAGAGAGAGAGAGAGAGGAGAGAGAGAGAGGAGAGAGAGAGAGAGAGGAGAGAGAGAGAGAGAGAGAGAGAGATCTGTTATAGTTCATAGAATATAATTTTGACAATCCAGAATCGACTCGTACGTTAAATTTCTTCTATAACTTCACTGGAACATCGTTAAAATAGACATTGGGTTTATTTACCGACTTTAATATTTCCATCATAAATTTCTTTCTCCTAACTTATCACCGACGGAGAAGAAACTTTATAATTCTCAATGTTTTCTAAAAGAAAAACATAGCCTCGTGAAAGAAGGGCGAAGGGTGAAACCAATATATTTGAGATATCGACTGCGCAAACACTGCAGAGGCCCATCTGTTTCACTAGCAATCTTATAACATATTTAGACGATCGATAACTGAGATTGTCAAAAACATCGGGAAGAAATCAAAGACTAATTTTTAACATCTTAAAATATCATCTATAATAAATTGGTTTCATTTGACCTTACAAAAATTCCATGATTTTTTTTTTAAATACAGAAGAAACCATATTTGTCTGAAGAGTATTTTAAGATTATGTTGTTTCCATATAAGAAATGGATTGCGCATTAAAACTATTCTATGAAAATTGGACCATACTTCGTTCGCCATAAATGTCATCATACGGAGCAGTTCAAAATCACTGCTATTAATAATGAACTTCATGACTGCCTCGCACTAAACTAGAACGATGATTAAAGGTGAATGAAAACTTATTTATATATTTATAAAAGCTAAGCCATATAAACCAATTTAGGCAGTGATCTTAAAGAGAACACCAGAATATAGTAACAAAAAGAGTAAAAAAAAGAAGTAAAATTACTGTATTAGGAAAAAAGAATACCGTCGGTTATATGAATATATATATATATATATATATATATATATATATATATATATATATATATATATATATATATATATATATATATATATAAGTATATAAATACATACATGCATACTCATGCGCATATATATATATATATATATATATATATATATATATATATATATATATATATATATATATATATATAGGCTATACATATATATATATATAAATATATATATATATATATATATATATATATATATATATATAGGCTATACATATATATATATATATAAATATATATATATAATATATATATATATATATATATAATATATATATATATATATATATATATATATATATAGGCTATACATATATATATATATATATATATATATATATATATATATATATATATATATATATATATATATATATATATATAGGCTATACATATATATATATATATATATATATATATATATATATATATATATAAATATATATACATATATATATATATATATATATATATATATATATATATATATATATATATATATATATATATCACCTAGTGATCGAACCGTGGTGTCTTCAAATGAAAACCAAGGTCGCTATCAATCGTGCATCAGAAGCCCTACAATAAGTCGGAACCAAACAAATACTAACTGCATTTCAAGATTTATCTGGTAAGACCAGCGAGTTTTACCGAGCTTCCCAACCTACCAGCTGACCCACTTGATAACATTAAATTCCAATTAACTTTAGTTTCAATATAAAATGAAAATCAATATATCATGTTCAATAGAAATAAATTTCTACATAGCATTGAATTCCAACTTTAGTTTCTTAAAATGAAAGGCAAGGTACCCATCAATCATGCACCAGAGACTCTAAAAGATGTCAGGACCTAAGTAATAACTGTATTGCATGATATGCCTGGTGACACCAGAGTTTTACAAAACAGAAAGTTTTACCAAACTTCTCAACCCACCAGGTGACATAATTCTATTTTTTAATTACTACTAACATGTCAATATATAATGGAAATCAGCACAAAACTTTGCCTTTCATTTGGAGAAGCTAGTGTCCGATTCCAATATGAGGCCAAAATTGATTTCTATTAAATATATGGTGTAGATTATCTGTGTCTGAAAATTTTCACCCATAAAGTGATCACTCTTACGTTCTCCAACAACCCCAACATTAATGAAATGTTATAAAACAATGGCTTACATAATTCTGCCATTTTTGTATACATAGATTCCACATTCTCTTGGATTTGTATATTCCTCAAGGTCATCAACCAAGATGACTTAGAACCAATGATAATCGGTGAAAATCCTTCACTTCCGTTATATGAGGAAAATCATATTACGAAACTTACAACCTCTTCTATGGCAGACAAGCTACGTTTGGTAAAAAAAAAAAAAAAAAAAAAAAAAAAAAAAAAAAAAAAAAAAAAAAAAAAAAAAATTCCAGTGCAATACCATTGATTCTCAGTGAACCCTCTTGGGAACAGAACATGAATAATACAAATTCTGCATGAGCATAGCTGTTTTGTAGTGGACGCATCGCATACAAACATGAAGAAATTATCATATATAGAAGCAGATACCAATGACATAGTTGACATAGGTTGAAGATTCTTGGAGTAAAAGATTGGAAACCCTCTAAGTGATGAGATGAGAGCAGCATGCTCCCAGGTTGTAGGGTATAATAAAGAAAATGGTGATGAGCAAACCACCATATATCGTCCTAATGACTTCATGAATGAGGAACTGGAACAAACTAAACAAATCATACAGCAACACTCACGTGAAGAAGAGCATGCAATAACGCGTTGTTAGAATAATCACTGCGATCCATGGCAAATCATATCAGAAAACCGTAAAAAAAAAAAAAAAAAAAAAACATTTCAGGAGTACGTCCTGACAGAAAATATAAAAAAGCACTAATGAAGAGAAGATAAAGGTTGTACAGGCTGCCCCAAATGTCATCAAATAGGACATTGAATTACTTGGTGCATCCATTGAGTGTATTGAACTTGTGATTGACCTATAATAACAAGATATTGTTGCTAAATATCTAGCGGATACAGACCTATCCGTTTTCCTCTATTACCATGCAAACCTGCAAATCCATGACATTTTTCAAACTCGGCCAAATAAGGACAAGAAGCCTTAAATATGAAATGTCAAGGTTACAAAGAAATGTATTACTCCATACATATGCAAGTCTTCATTTTACTTTTCTTGCACTTCGTATGTTGCCGCCGTGGGATTAGAATCGTCCATGCCTGATAACATAATGGACTGATGTTCGAGACCCATCCAAGCTCGATGGTTTCTTGTAGTGTCTGCAACATCACCATCCTTTTGAGCTAAGTATGTGGGATGGAGCGTTGTGGGGGAACTTGCCGGTTCATCAGAAGCCATTGCCTGACCTTCTTTGGTCCTAGCATGGGTAGAAAGGGGGTTTAGGAGCTGATCATATGTATATACGGTCAGTCTCTAGGGTATTGTCCTGTTAAGGCATTCTCACAGTACCTTGCCTCTGATATTCATGAGCAACCTTTAAAAGCTTTTATAGCTTCAATGAAAGCTATATATACCATGAGCAAGTCAAATTGTTTACACATTATGTGACAGATGAAAAAGAAAAGGAATGAGTGATCCTCTGGAAGTGAAAACTAATCTCTCTTCGGAATCATCAATTCTGTGAAAAGGTGGATTAAAGCTGTCGTACAAACAAACTAAGGAACATCAAAGTATCAGTCCAAGAACGAAAGATGGGATGTAGAGGCATATTTAGGGTATTATAACACATCAGACAGCCTTACTCTGCACCTGGAAAACTGTTATGGATCCTCAAATATAACTGCAAGACTAATTCTCTTAGGATTCACTTGTAAAAAGAATTGAATGCAATTCCACAAGTACAAACTTCAAGCGATCTGGATTTGTCCACTAAAAATGACATGTACAGTAATTAGGACGAATATGATAGTATTGCCAAGTCTAAAATAGATTAATCATCTATCTAGATTTTTTTTCCTTGGTTAAGTTTAAGGTATAAAAAATACCTCTATAACTATTACAGTGTTTATTTTGGAGTATATTAGTTCTTTCATGTTTTCACCCTGATTCGTTTTTGTTCATGTTGCAATATTCATCATTTTTCGTCCTTTACTTTTAGTGTACCAAGATCAAAGCATAGTATACATTTGTATTTTGGTTTAAAAACAGAACTGTGGGTAGTGTCTAATTCAGATACTTTTTGAAGTTTCATCCTCTCAGTTCCCTCAGACTTTTATATCATTCAGAGCATAACAAAGAATCAAAAGCCATTGAGTTACTGAAAATCACTTTAAAAAATATTTAATGTTTTGCTAAAAGCAATGTTGGGTATCTTTCCTGATGCTCACTCGCTTAAGACAAGGTTCTGCAATGAAAACCAACATCCAAAGGGGCGAAGTTTCACAAGAAAAGTCTGTTGTTCATCAGTTGGACAAACAATTCTCAACAGTCAAAGCTGATCAAGCTCAATAATAGCCCAATCCAGTAGTTAAAGGTAAAAGAAAAGCTGCCTGAATTACTACAGCCCATCAGTACTCAGAAGACTGATTGGTGGATGCATCTAAATGAACGAACTAATTGCAAAGATTTAATCTTTTTTCAGGAATCATTTAAGTAATAGAAACAAATTGTGACAATGGATTAAAGTGATCAGTAAAATCTATACTCTTTGAGAGAGAGAGAGAGAGAGAGAGAGAGAGAGAGAGAGAGAGAGAGAGAGAGAGAGAGAGAGAGAGAGAGTAAAATTTGTATTAAAACTTATGTATATAATCAACACGTCAGAAGAGGAGATGACTGGGAAAAAGACTGAAAATTAATCAAATTAGCTTTACAGTCTTATTGGTGTCCAGGAATTAATTTTCTCTTACTTTTTGATTACCTATCACTCTCATTTCTTATTAGCTTTTATTGTACTTCCCAGTCCTGCCATTAATGCTCTCTCATTTTTCCGTAACCATCACTGACATTCTCAGTACTGCGCTGTCGTTTTTGATTGATTGTCACTGTCTTTCCCAGTATTACACTCAAGTGTCTTTTCACTTGGAATAACTTTTACGGACCGTCTGAGTTTTTTTCACTTGGTGTTGTTTACCTTTTTAATAACTTCCATTGTCATTCCTCGTCGTGCAATCAGTGTCCAATCACAGTTCGTTAAGATTAACTGTCACTGTCCGTCCCAATCATCTAATAACACTGTGTCCTCTCAATTTTGTTTTTGTTCTTTATTTTTGAGAACCTCTCACTGACTTTCCAGTCTTGTATTCACTGTCCTAGCACTTTATATCAAAATTTATTTAATCCTGCAATTAGGGTCTTATTCCTTTTGATGATCTGCCAATAACCTTCCCACTCCTATTGTCAGTATATAATAATTTCCAATTAACCGACACTACCTTATAATTCGTAAAATCAGTGCTATTCCCCTTTTTCAATAACTATCACTATCCTTCTCAGTCCAGCAATAAGTGGATTTTCTCTTTGTTTTAACTATCACTGTCTTTCCCAATTACACATTCAGTCCTATCACTTTTTATTAATTTTCACTAACTTTTCATAGCCTGTAAAAATCATCAATTCACAGTTGATTAACTGGCAGTGACTTTCTCGGTCCTAGAACCAGTATCCCAATCATAAAATTAGTGTCTCCTCACTATCAATAACCTTACTAGTCCTAGAATAATTCTCCTTACAGTTTTGATTAACTGCTACTGACATTCCCAGTCTTGTAATCAACGTCCTATTACTTTTGATCTACGGCCACTGTCCTTCCCAGTCTCGCAACTAATTTGTGTCTTCTCATTCATTAGTAACTATCACTGACCTCCCTTATTTTGTAATCAATATCATTTAGATCTTTAATAAATTCCAATGACTTTACCACCCCTACAATCAGTAACAATTTGGAATAACTATTACTGCTTTCCTAGTACTGCAATAAATATCTTCTCCCTTTTAAACTGTCGATACTATTCCCAGTTCTAAAATATGTGCCTTCTACTTTTTGATTAATTGTCTCTTCCTTTGTGGGGTACAATACGATCTTAGATGAATTTCATATTTATACTATTATCTATGAGGGGCTGATTAAGCAGTACGTAACAATTCAAATGAAACCTTATAGGTCTCCATAAAAAAGAATCAATACAATTTTCCTAAGCTTTAAATAATTTTCTGATTTTGTAACTAAAATCAAAGTTATATATGGATGTAATAGCATAGGAATTGGACGGAAAATAAAGAAAAATAAAGAAACAACTCGGCATCTTCTCAAACATGCTGATAAGAAAATTGTGTAAGGGAAAAAAGTTGACCATTGTTTGTTGGGTCACTAGAGAGGAAAGACGAGAAAAGATGCACATCAAGGTGCAAAGTACAGATTGGTTGAGAGAACGGTAGCAAAGGAAGCCTACAAAGTGCTGTGTAAGATGTACTGGCTCAGATGTTGGAACAAGACCGTTGAAAACTATGAAATGTGTGTGTACAAAGACAGATGTAAGAGGTAGGGAGAGTAGGTGTTTCTCTTATAGCTGACGACCTTCTGCGTAAGTTTGTGGGGTGGTCTTTGCCATGGAAGTTTCCTGCACACGAATACATCTTTGAGTTGGGATCTAGTAAAAGTACTTAATCATAATAACCTATCGTCTTCATGCCTATGGATTCCAAGCCTTGTATGATAAAAAGGAATCTCTCTCTCTCTCTCTCTCTCTCTCTCTCTCTCTCTCTCTCTCTCTCTCTCTCTCTCTCAAAGCTCAAAGAATCTTTAAAGTGGGTTCAAACGACTTGAGATCTGAGACTTTTCTCTTTTTTTAATTTCTAGTTGCGTTAACATCTATATGAATGGTAGTACACTGTACGATCTCATTTACAAGGCCATAAAAGAAACTTATATCTCGCATTGACTTACGAATTGAAAAGTAGAATAATAATAATATAATAATAATCTTCCATATATAAGTATTTAATGTTATTCACTTGTAACTTCAAGCATATTGGGTGTAATTTAAAAGCAGCCGAGGGTTTACACTCATTCCCTCAATCAGCTGCCAGTTACATATCGAATATAATCGTACGGTTTATGTTATATTAAACAGTAATTGGTATTCCTTCATTCATACACTCACACACCCATATATATGTGTATGCATGTATTCATCATATCATATTGGTGGCTTTTCAGCACTTGACTGTTATATGATAATTCTATTACTATCACTCATGATTTTAATTTATTCAAATATGCTATAAATAATCGTTAATATCGATTTCACTTAAAAGACCAATGGGGAAACTAATTTTATGATACGAATTTCTGACTAGGCTAGGATTCAAACCTATGTGGAGTTCAAATCGAAGTAACAGTCGACTTCCTTAACCATTAGGCCATAAGGAGAGATATGAATTGGTTCCGACTCTGTCATACATAATGCTGTTGAATTCAGGTTTTATATATAAATATAAATATAAAATATATATATATATATATATATATATATATATATATATATATATATATATATATATATATATATATATATACATACAGTGTATACATATACATAAATATATATACCCATACAGTAAATATATATATACATATATATATATATATATATATATATATATATATATATATATATATATATATATATAAAGTAAATATATATATATATATAGATATATATATATATATATATATATATATATATATATATATATATATATATATATATATATATATTATTACTATTATTACGACTGGCAAATTACATAAATTCCCGAGCTCCAAAACTCACCTGCTTTAAATTACATAATCTGATACAAGAGAAAACCTCCGAGCTCTGACAATAATACGCAACTGCCAGACATTAATATATATGAACACTGAAAATCTAAAGATCTAGTTACGTTACACTCAAAACCAAACTGGGTGATTATTTCAATTTTAACGGGAACTATTCTTAAATCAACCTCTTACTTCTGTTCTTAGTAAGGGGATACGAGCAAAGCACTGAGATAATTAATGGTGATCGAAAAAAATACACACTTTACTAAAATATATATATTCTATAAAAATAACAATTCCAAAATAATATAAAAAAATCACTCAAAATATTAAATCTGAACTAGACCTTAGACTAAGACACAATGATACTTTTAAAAAATTATACAATCACTTGTTTCACTACAAATTAATTTATGAAAATATTTAATTTTGACAATCAATGAAAAAAAATTGACACTTTAACACTATAATAAATAAACAATGATCACACTTACATATATGTAACTGTTAATCTTATGTCCTTAGGGCTCAAACAAGGTTACCGAACAGTTAATCAAAAATAAATACACTTCACTTTTTAACCAAATCTCACAGGTCAAGTCTCAAAAAAAATTATATAAAATGTTCTTACAATGACACACTGCACTTTTAAATTAAACACACAATAATATCACCAATGTTTGAACAACACTACAGTGTACATGGCATACGTTAGAGAGAAATCACTATTCACGTTTGAGAGGAAATACGTAGTGGCTGGATAGGTGCTGGTAGGAGGACTGTCGGACGTTGGCTCTTTCAGAAGGTCAGGCTGGATCTCTGGTTCCTATGCATTGCTAATTCCTTTTATATCATCCTAATTCACTCTAGAAACTTCTAGTTAAGCGTTGGGCATGGCTCTAGCGGTGTCAAAGTTGTCAACTTGGCAGTATGGAAGTAGGGTACTAGCATTGCTTGGTGAGGCAACACTCTCAGCTAAATCTCCCCATCTCCTCTCGTAGCATTAAAAAAAGAGTAAACTTTAGTCTAGAATCTTTATACATTTCCCAGCTATGTGGAAACATGATGCAATCCATAGCGTTTCTGTCATACATGCCTATTAACAAGATTACATACGACTTCGTAACAAGGAACTATGTGAAATAAAAATTTAATTCTTTAAAATGACATAAATTTACATATACGGAACTGAATGAAAATATAACTAAATGAATGACGACAGTCTTATGTAATTTACATATACTGTATTTACTTAATCCTACATGAGTGAAACTCACCTTACAAGCTGAGTATACATCTCTTAAATACACAAATGACATACATGAATACAATATTCTACTCTCATGTTAGAAAAGCTTCGTATGACTATATTAGGGTTTCTCTCCTGGGATCCCGGGATCCCGGGATCCCGGGATCTCGGCTATTTTCCGATGGTTAAACAAACCCGGGATGTTTCTCATTGTACCGTGATTTCCCGGGTCAAACTAATGGAAATTTAAAGGTCTTCTTCTAGTAGTAGTAGTAGTAGTTGCTGTTGATGATTAAGTTGTTGTTAATGATGATGTGACACGATGTCGAGTGTGTGTGTGTGTATATGTGAAATAATTCTATTGGGTCTCTCTCTCTCTCTCTCTCTCTCTCTCTCTCTCTCTCTCTCTCTCTCTCTCTCTCTCTCTCTCTCTCTCTCTCTTAATAGCAAAATTACACATTACAAATTTCATAAGGAGTTGTCTATTGCTAAGTTTTCACAACAAATTTCCTAATAAATATTACCTAAATACCATACCTTTAATTTTACATTTACTGATATAAAATTATGTTTTTCATTTTGCTATATTATCAACTGCAAAAATTTCGTACTAAATATTACATACAGACAGTGTTTTTACAGACAATAATTGTTTTTCCTTTTGCATTATTATCAACTGCAAAAAAAAAAAAAACATTAGTTTTAATTTTGTAAAATCAGAAAAAAATATATAACTGAATGTACTCAAAATTTTTCATTTCCATTAACATTTCAGTAAGTACACTTTGTGTAATTACCGCTATAATACCTACCTACCTACCTAACTATAAACATCAGCAATTATGAAGAACTCTTTATAGTATACAGTACATTGTGAGCTACTTTCATTAAAATTATGCATTGAAGATTCCATATTATAATTGATTATTAAATGACAAACTGTCACTCCAACTGAAACGTCAACAGACAACAAACCCCAAGGCTTTGCAGCTAACTCTAGTAAAAGGGTAATGGAATACCATAGCACAGTGGCTATGGCACTACCCTATACTGAAAAACAATTATCATATTGTTAAAAGCCAGAGTAACATTAACAAAAAATGAGTTAGAAAGGCAATTCATAAAAAAGACATCCCAGAAAATCCCGGGATCCCGGGATTAGATGAAATTTTATCCCGGAATCCCGGGACTAAAACATCCTCCCAAAATGAGAAAATATATATATATATATATATATATATATATATATATATATATACTGTATATATATATATATATATATATATATATATATATATATATATATATATATATATATATATATAAATATAAATATAAACATAAATATATATATATATATATATATATATATATATATATATATATATATATATATATATATATATATATATATATATATATAAAGTTTCAACTTACTTCTCCAAGTGGCCACGTAGGCTACTTGGGCGTTTTTTATGTTGAAACTATCGACAATTCATCCAAACCAGCTGTATCACGCCGGCTGTTCCAATAACTAATTACCTCCGCAAACGAAGTTGGAGGACGTTATGCTCTACACCCTGTTTGTGTGTGTGTGTGTGTGTGTTTGTTTGTGAACAGATTCCTGGCCACAATTTTAATATTAGAGTAATGGAACTTGTAGGGATTATCTGTTATGTAAAAAGTTGGAAATGATTACATTTTTGGAAGGTCAAGGTCACGGTTAAGCAAAGTGTCAAATTCACGTAACCAGCCACAGGTTTGGACATCGTTGCCACAGAGACTTCCAACTTCGTTCGTATTTGAGTGTATGAAAATCCACGCCAATTAATACATGTTAAGGTCTAGGTCGAGCAAAAGGTCGTGAAATAATCTGACGCGGCGGAGGTCTGCGCTCTACTGTGTGTCCCTCTCGTTTTAAATGCATTAGTACCAAAAGAATGTAATAGTTACATAAGCGTTTTACATTGTACGGTACGGGTTTAAGGTTTAAAGGCCACTCATAAATTACAGAGACAAGGAACAATGACAATGCCCTATGACCACAAATACATATGATCAGCGCCCAAGCTCCTCTGTATCCAAGCTAGGACCAGGGAGGGCCAAGTAATGGCTGCAGATGACTCGGCAGATACACCTATAGGCTTCAGCAACCCTCCCATCTTAAGCTCACAAGACTGGTGAGGTTGCAGACACTACAAGAAACTATTGATTAAGCTTGAGTAATAAATTCCAGACCCCAGAACCATGTATGTCTTAATATACAATGATATTCACACGCTATATGTGGATACATGAAATCTGAACGAAAATGCGTAATTAAGGACAGGGATGGGTAATTTGTGGGTAAAAGTGTATTAGAGTAAATATAGAACCAACTAGATGGTATTTATCCACTACAAAATCTGTTTACCATGCATCCTGACTATTCCAAGATCACACAATAGATTATTATTATTATTATTATTATTATTATTATTATTATTATTATTATCCTCTTAAGACCACTTGTTCATTGCAATTGTACCTACATTATTCATTAACGGGAGAAAATTGAATTGCACAACACAAGAAACTCTCGAGTTTCTTAGAGCGGAAAGTTAATGAAAGAAAAACTTTTGTTTTCGAAACTGCAAATTGCAAAATATTCTATTTTATTTTATCGAATGAATACCAGAAATGATGAAATGAAACCCTTTTTTAGTCACAAAAATAATCTACAAAATACAAAGGTGAATCAATGATTATTTATAATTTACGCTAGTGTAACGTGATTGACATGTATATATTTGTATGTATAATATTACTTTTGAATAGGATTATTTTATAAAATGAGGCTAAAAAGACAATAAATGGTCAAACTAAGAATAATGATAAGGGAGAGAGATTTCTGTGAAATAATCAGATAATATAGATAAAAATGCTATCGACGTTCAAAACCATAATCTACAAGACTTGGCAGCCGGTTGAAGAGACAAAAGGAAAAATGAAAACGTGACGTTTAATCAATACATATTCCGGTTCTGACCTAGTAATCATCTTCTAGAAACTTGCAATAGGCAAAGTGATAAAGCCACCCTCTTAAGATGGACAGTGAAAAAAATTCACTTAAACATTACTGGCTGAAGGCGAAATACATAAACATATATACTTCACGAGGACCTGAATTCCATCGCTGGAGAGTTGGAATGCGAAAACATCATAAAATTATAATACGCGACCCAGTTAGTCACCAATTCTACCTAGTTTTGTTATTTGATTGATCGCGGAATGTTAAAATGTCAAGGACACCTGCAGTAGATCTCCCTAAATATCAGTCGATAGCAATAGACTTCAGGAATTCAGGCCATGAAGCAAGCAAGGTTCACAGATGAATAGGAAGTAACAACTACAAAGCAGAAATTTTGGATAACTTGTACTGCTGATAAAAATAGTTGTACATTATCGTGTATATAATTGTGTAATATTACCCATTATATAAGAGCTCAAAAATCTTCATAAGAAGTGGGTGTGATTTTTATCAAATGCCGTTTAAATAAACAAGAAAAAGAAATATGAAGAAAACGAACGATGAGATGAGATGCGAAAAAGTATAATACTAAAGGAAGCCATAATTCGGTCTCTTGTGAGTACTGGTGTTATGAGAATTAGGGTAATAATAATAATAATAATAATAATAATAATAATAATAATATTGATGATGATGATGATGATGATGATGATGATAGGGATAGTTAATTTTCTGATGACTGTACTACTGTAAGCAATGTATCTGTTACCCAAGGAAAAAGAATGAAATGAACAGGGGATCTCTCGGTCCATTCTCCAAAATTAGAAAATGTAAATTCACTAAAAATGCAGAGTCATTACCTCATTTTCAAATCATAAATTTGAGTCATGGAATTGCCACTATGACTAGAGAATATCTTTGCACCGTTTCAGAAAGAAGTTCAATACTTGCAAATATTACCGAATTTCTCAACCTCAGGTTTTTAATATTCACAGCATACATTTGACAGACCAATAATAAAGTGGCAAAATAGGATTGGGCCTCTTACACATCCCTAAGGACTAGCTCTCCTTGATGGTTAATATGATGAAAACGAAATTCCAATTTACATACAATAGTTTTTGTCAACCAAGTAATCTTCTAAATACTACAGGATAACATTAGATACTACCGCTAGAGAGTTATTGAGTCCTTTGAATGGCCAGACAGTACTATACTGGATCCTTCTCTCTGGTTACGGCTCATTTTCCCTTTTTATACACATACGCCGACTAGTCTGGCCTATTCTTTCCCCATTCTCCTTTGTCCTCATACACCTGACAACACTAGAATTACCAAACAATTCTTCTTCGCTCAAGGGGTCAAGTACTGCACTGTAATTGTTCAGTAGCTACGTTCCTCTTGGTAAGGGTAGAAGAGACTCTTTAGCTTTGGTAAGCAGCTCTTCTATGGGAAGGACACTCCAAAATCAAACCATTGTTTTCTGGCCCTGGAGAGTGCCATATTCTGTACCATGGTCTTCCACATTTCTCTTTCCCTTGTTTTGTTAAAGTTTTATTGTTTATATAGTTGTTTCCGAGTATTGTCCTCCTGTCTGGTTTTCAGCTGTTGATTCTAATTTTATTTTGTTGGATAAGAACTTGCGGTCTAATAAATTTCTTATCCTGATCTAGATATTAATCTCTGGCACCGTCGTTCAATTAGTTCATTATGCATGTTGCATGAGATTTTTCATAATTCCAACAATCCTTTACATTCAGATCTCCCCGGACAGTTTCATCCTGTTCGTAATACTAGGCTGGCAGTTAATTCTATAGTCATGTCTTTTCCACCATGAGCATGAGGCTCAATACTACACAGTATTTTAGAAGTTTTATTCCAGCTGTGATCAAGTTATGGAATTACCTTCCAAATTGGGTAGTTGAATCTCTTGCTTGAGGATACACTCGGGCACATGATTCTCTCTTACTTTTATTCCCCTTGTTTTTTAAGTTGTTATAGTTTATATATGAAAGATTTATTCTAACGCTGTTACTGTTCTTGAGCTCTTGGGTTTATAGCTACGGTTGTAGCCTAGTAAGTAATAATAATAATACTAAAAGGCTTCATCGTCAACACCAATTGATGGTAAATAATTTAGGAGTTAATAAATAGATGTGTTAATAGTAGTACTAAGATCAAGTAAAATCTGGATGCCACATTTGTCCTTATCCATCATATGATTTACAATAGAACATACAGCTGTCCCTGTACAATATAACTCTCTGTATCCTGCCTGGTTATCTAGATTTAATTCGATTCTTCCCGAATAACTAAATAGATGTTCATATATAACATATTCTAGCCCATTTGGCAGAAAAGATGGATTACAAAAATGTCTGCATGGACTTAAATCTTGGTAACCAAGTGCACCTTTCAGAACTTTCTCAGTTAAGGATAATCAGAAACTTATAGGCTTGTGCCTGGAGAATTAGTAAACTTTTCCTCCATATAAAACTCTAATAAAGTGATATCTATTGCATTACTTAAAACTAACTCCAACGTATGCAATAGTCAAAGTTGTTGGACAATCAACGTTGTTAACCAATTGACATTATTCTAGTAACTCACTTAAGGCAAGTGCATCACGATTTGAATTGCCATCCATCCAACGATTGAAATCTCCAGAGATAATTAATCTCATTGTTGTTTTCTTAATAATCTCAGCGAGCATACCGAATTCCTCAAAAAGACATTTATGTATGTTCTCGAAGGTTTGTAAACTACAACTAAAATAGATATTATCATTATTTTGGTGTAAGATATATTTCAGTACATTTAAAAGGTGTTACATTCTTTTTTAATATCTTGAGAAGAGAACAACCTTTGAAAAGAAAAAGACTTACTTCTCCTCCCATCCTATGCTCTCTCGGAATATAAAAGACCCCATTTGTATTGGGGGTCTATTCTACTATCTCAGACGTGACAAAATAATGAACCTATGTTTCAGGTATCGCTATAAAAATATTGGCCATGGGATAATTTTAGCTGTAAGCTACGATGATTAGGTTGATACAACTATAATTGAACAGAGAGAGAGAGAGAGAGAGAGAGAGAGAGATTCTTCATTAAAACAAGAGCAATACGAGATTTATGACCTCAGCCAAAGGTTAATGGAGTCGTTCATGGCCTACGATCTACCTGTTGTTTAAATTTCGTCTAATACCATCAATTAGTTTAAACGTTATCTTTAAAATAGCAAAAACTGCGAATCCGGATCTGGATCAACTCCTAAAGTATAATGGGGTCGTCAATGACCTAAGACCTATTTGTGGCGAAAAATTCTGTCAAAATACTTCAATTTATTTTGACGTTATCTTTAAAATAAAAAAAAACTGCAAATCCGGATCAGGCTCATCTACAACATTTAATGGGGTCGTCAATGATCTACAACCCATCTGCGGTGAAAATTCTCAAAATCCCTCGATTTGGTTTGATATCTTTAAAATAGCAAAATTTGCAAACCGGATCCGGATCATCTCCAAAATTTAATGAGGTCATTAATGACCTAAGACCTTTCTGCAGTGAAAATTGTCAAAATCTGTCAATTTATTTTGATGTTATCTTTAAAACAGCGAAAACTACAAATCCAGATCCGGATCATCTCCTAAATTTAACGGGGTCGTCAATGACTTAAGACCTATCTGCGGTGAAAATTTTGTCAAAATCCGTCAATTTGTTTTAATATTATCTTTAATATAGCGAAAAAATTCATCAATTTGTTTGAAATTACCTATAAGATAGCAAAATCTGCAAATCTGGATCTAGATAATTTCTAAAAAAAATGGGGTCATCAATGACCTAAGACCTATCTGCGTTGAAAATTTTATCAAAATCTGTCAATTTGTTTTGACGTTAATCTTTAAAATAGCAAAAACTGAAAATCCGGATCCGGATCACTTCCAAAATTTAATGTGGTCGTCAATGACATAAGACCCTTCTGCAATGAAAATTTTGGCAAAATCCGTCTGGTAGTTTTGATGTTATATTTTAAATGGAAAAAATGCAAATCAGGATCTAGAATCCTGATCTGGATCATCTACAAAATTTAATGGGATCACCCATGACCTAAGATCTATCTGTGGTGAAAATTTCGTCAAAATCCATCGAGTTATCTTTTTATGTAGTCTTGTCCACAGACACAGACAAAGAAATGAATAAATAACTACACTAGAATCCAGATCTGGATCTGGATCATCTCCAAAATTTTATGAGGTTGTCCATGAACTAAGATCTATTTGTAGTGTAAATTTCTTCAAAATCCACTGAGTAAATTTGACGTTTATATTCAAAATTGCAAAAAATACAAATCCAGATCCGGTTCATCTCTAAAATTTAATGGGGTCATCCATGGCCTAATATCTATCTGTGGTGAAAAATTTCGTCAAAATCTGTCAAGTAGTTTAGACGTAATCCAGTCCACAGTTACAGAGACAAATAAATAAATGAATAAACTAGATTCCAGATTCGGATCAACTACAAAATTCAATGACCAAAGATCTATCTGAAGTGAAAATTTTGTCAAAATCCATCGAACAGTTTTGACGTTACCTTTAAAATGGCAAAAAATACAAATCCGGATATAAAATCCGGATCCGGATCATATTAATGGGGTCGTCCATGACCTAAGATCTATCTATGGTGAAAATTTTGTCAAAATCCGTCGAGTAGTTTTGACATAATCCTGACCACAGAAATGGCGAAAAATGCAAATCCGGATGTAGAATCCAGATCCGGATCTGGATCATCTCCAAAATTTTAAGGAATTGTTCATGACCTAGGATCTATTTATGGTGGAAATTTCGTCAAAATCTGTCAGGTAGTTTTGACCAAATCTTGTCCGCAGATGTGGCTAAAAATGCAAATCCGAATCTAGAATCCAGATTCAGATCCGAGTCATCTCCAAACTTTGAAGGGGTCATTCATGACCTAAGATCTAGGCTATCTGTGGTGAAAATTTCGTCAGAATTAGTTAAGTAGTTTTGACGTAATCTTGTCCACAGAAATGGTGAAAAATGCATATCCGGATCTAGAATCCGGTTCCGGATCATATTAATGCGGTCGTCCATGACCTAAGCTCTATCTATGATGAATATTTCGTCGAAATCCATCGAGTAGTTTTGACATAATCCTGTCCACAGAAATGGCGAAAAATACAAATCCGGATGTAGAATCCAGATCTGGATCCAGATCATCTCCCCAATTTTAAGGGGTTGTTCATGACCTAGGATCTATCTATGGTGGAAATTTCGTCAAAATCTGTCAGGTAGTTTTGACGTAATCTTGAGCGCAGATGTGACTAAAAATGCAAATCCAGATCATCTCCAAACCTTGAAGGAGTCATTCATTACCTAATATCTAGGTTATCTGTGGTGAAAATTTTGTCAAAATTAGTCGAGTAGTTTTGACGTCATCTTATCCACAGAAATGGCGAAAAATGTATATCCGGATCTAGAATCCGGTTCCGTATCATATTAATGCGATTATCCATGACCTAAGATCTATCTGTGGTGAAAATTTCGTCAAAATGCGTCGAGTAGTTTTGACATAATCCTGTCCACAGAAATAGTGAAAAATGCAAATCCGTATCTAGAATCCAGATTTGGATCCGTATCATCTCCAAACTTTGAAGGGGTCGTTCATGAACTAAGATCTATCTATGGTGAGAAATTTCGTCAAAATCCGTCGAGTAGTTTTGAAATAATCCTGTCCACAGACACAGAGACAGACAAATAACTAAATAAACCAACTCGATCGTAAAACCTCCTTGGTGGAGATAAAAAAAAAAATACAGTGCACATAAGAGAGAATTCTTTGCCACACAAGGAGACGTCTCATTCTATAAAGCGAAGTGGGGAAAAAAGGAGTTAAAAGAAAGTCTTTGTGGAAAACATCAGACATTCTATTCTTCAGCGGTAGAAAAGTATCAGGGGCACACCTGCCTTGTTACATAACTCTAGTAATGCATCTCGCTTTTCTGAAATTGGAAAAGAAAACCAAGGTAAATACACAAACATATTTACAAAATGCGTGGAAAGCTAGGAAGTATAAAGGAGTTTATAGGAATAAACCCATTAAATTTCAGAGTACTGGTTGGATGTAAAAAAAAAAAAAAAAAAAAAAAAACGGGCGTCCTAGCTTACCTTTGTGCAAATAAACCTTCCCACGCTTATATTGAAAATTACGTTTGAAGTACAAATATGTATGGTAACATTTCGTCCCCTAACTAGACTACAATTACTTCCTGTAAAAATAACCCCATGATCCCCAACTAAGTGATGAAGAGGGGGGAGGGGGGGCATTACCAAAAGCTGCCAGTTTTAAAGCTGCGAATCCAAAGAGCTCTCTCTCTCTCTCTCTCTCTCTCTCTCTCTCTCTCTCTCTCTCGTGGAAGGTACTTAAAGCTGCCTTACAGGAAAGATGAGTAGAAACAGGATAGAAGCGATGGAGGGATGGGGAGAAATGGTAAATGGAAGGGTAGACGAAGGATGATACAAGATGGCTGAATGGATGAATATCTAAAGGACTAGAGAAATTAACGATGAGTGTACAGAAAACCGAGCCAGGCTTCTGATGAAATCCATAAAGGCTTGAGAGAGAGAGAGAGAGAGAGAGAGAGAGAGAGAGAGAACCCATACTAGTGCAATACTACAAGTACAAGCGAGCGTGCATGTACAGAATGTGTATGTTGTGTTACACATGCGCGTATTTACACATACTCTGAATACCCGGTGAGAAATAAAGATTTTTGCTTTAGCCACAAGGTTCTCTTTAAAAGCATTCGCTCCCCAAAATGCTGTCATTAAATAGTTTTACTAATTACTACGTTGGGATTATACAGAACCAATTACACCATCTGGCTGCGTTGTCTGTGAATTCGTTGTTTACTTTTGAGTGTATTTTTACGATAAAATCGGAAAGAAAAGAACAAAATTTTCATTTATTTATAGAAGGATACGCATCGTTACGAGATGAAGTATACCATGAAATTAATATTAGTCAGCATCAACATCGCATACTTCATATATGACAGTCACTCTCTCTCTCTCTCTCTCTCTCTCTCTCTCTCTCTCTCTCTTTCATATTTGAATAGCGGCATGTATTGTATATACATATTACGAATAAATTTTACGAAAGAAGGAATATTGAATACAGTGCAAAAGAGAAATAAGATGTTTTATTAAGCATTAATCGCATGAATAATGACTGTCCCCCTAATACAGTGGGCATACTCACCATGGTTTACATCAAGTAATTTTTCTACGTTTTGTTTTGCAAACTGTATTAATTTTATTATAGATACATACAAAATACACACAATGTATACATATATATATATATATATATATATATATATATATATATATGTATATATGTGTCCTTTACAATTTAAATATATATTACAAAAGCCACTGATAATATAACTTTTAATCAGATATGGTCTCTGTTCTTAGCAATTATCATAATTTAATCTGATTAAATTTGTGTATTTCTGTTGATGAAAGAGGTGCTGTTAAATGAACCCATAAAAATGGCTACTCCTCAAGAAAAGGCACAATGTGCGTCATGGTTTATTGAAACAATATCGGATATGCAGACTCAGCAATACTAGAGAACTAAGCTTAGAAGAGAACTACCGTCACGCCCCTCAATTTATGCATGGCATAAGAAATTTATGTAGACAAGGACAATTTTGGATAACGGAAGGAGTGGACGCCCAAGAATATAAGGAACACATCGATCGTGCAAGATTAGCATTAGGTCTTTCTCTTATAAATTCCACCCGTATTGTTGCTTGACATGCTACTATGTTCAATTCACCAATGCACAGTCCTATACGAGAACTTGTGATTGTACGCTTAATAAGTGCTACTCACAGCCTAAAGGAACTCAAGCCAAATGATAAACCAAGATAAACAGACTTTGCACTTAACATGTTGGAACGAAATTCCGAGGCGGCAATATTCCTCAACCAAGTTTGTTTTAGTGGTGGGGCAATCTTTCATGTTTCAGGGTACCAAACACCCACAATTCGAGAATCTGGGGACCAAAACATCTCCATGTAACTAGGCAACTTCACCGAGATGACCCAAACGTGAATGTGTGGTTTTAGATCATATGCAATTGAATCATTGGTCATATTTTCTTCAGAATTTCAATTACTGCAGACGTTTTCCTAAACTTTTGACTGAATAAGTGGCACCAAAACTAGAAGACCTTCAACAAACCATCATTTTCAGTAAATAGTACACCACCACATTGTGGACTGCAAGTCCATGGGCCCCTAAATCAAAATTTTTGAAACTGTAGGGCTGGAAAGGATGACTCAATTCCATAGCCATTTCGTTCACCAGATGTCTCTCTCCTGAACTTCTTTCTTTGGGGCTAAGTCAAAGATATGAATAAAACAAAGATACGGCCAGCTCTGATCTTATGCAAAAAATCCCTGATGCAATTGCCACCATTGATGAAGATATGCTATAACAGATATGGCAAGAAATCTAATACCTTATTGAAAAGTTTTGTGCAACTAGTGGTACTCATAAAGAGGCGTATTAAATGAGGAAAAATAAATTCAATACCTACATGTTTGCCAGTTCATTTGCTTCCGTAATACATACTTTAATAATAAAGAGACTTTATGGACATACTATTTGTATATATATATATATATATATATATACACTAGCAGAAATACCAGGCATTGCCCGGATGTAGGATTAAAAAGCAATGTCAGCATATGCTACTGGTCGATTCATGTAAGTCAGCTCTGTGATGACTTACTCTGAAACACGTGTTTTTTTAACTCCTAGATACTTTTATCGCCAATATTTCACTTGTGGAAACTGTGCAACTGTGAATATGAAACATTTCCTTTGTTAGGTAGGGAGGATATTTGTA
>NC_090747.1:77495371-77497871 GCF_036898095.1 Palaemon carinicauda
CCTTACAGTAATTAACCCCTTGTGCATGCATATATATATATATATATATATATATATATATATATATATATATATATATATATATATACTGTATATATATATATACACCAAGGCACTTCCCCCGATTTTGGAGGGTAGCCGACATCAAACAAATGAAAAAAGGGGACCATTCCTCTCTATGTTTCCCCCAGCCTGACAAGGGTCTCAACCGAGTTCGACTGGTACTGATAGGATGCCACAGCCCACCTTCCCCAGTTATCCATCACAGATGAAGCTTCAAAACACTGAATCCCCTAATGCTGCTACCTCCACGATCATCCAAGGAGACCGGAGGAAGATGCCCCCTATGGCCGCAGGACCAAAAAAACAATTAGAATAGCGCCAACGTATCCCTGTCTGTCGTAAGAGGCGACTAAAAGGGGCGGGATGAGGGGGCCGCGAGCCCCCTCTCCTGTACTACATACTCCTGTGAGATATCGAATATATATATATATATATATATATATATATATATATATATATATATATATATATATATAGTATATATATATATATTTATATATATATATATATATATATATATATATATATATATATACACACATATTCATGTATAAAAACATGTGCATATCCATACTCATACATACTTATATAATTATGTACATATATATATATATATATATATATATATATATATATATATATATGTATATATATATATATATATATATATATATATATATATATATGTATATATAAAACCATTCTAAATATTTAAATAGATATGCACACGCGCGCACACATACAGATTCAACCCCTCCTAAGACCTTCCCCTTTCCTAACTACAATCCGCTGGTTCTACAATTTGTGGAAGTGTGGTTTTCGAGTGCACCTCTCAAGTACTCTCTCTAGCCATTGTATGACTGCTTCCTCTCCCCGAGAGCGTGACAGCAAAGATATATATATATATATATATATATATATATATATATATATATATATATATATATATATATATATATACACACATATATATATACACACATATATATATATATATATGTATATATATATATATATATATACATATATATATATATATATATATATATATATATATATATATATATATATGTATATATATATATATATATATATATATACATATATATATATATATATATATATATATACATATATATATATATATATATATATATATATATATATATATATATACTGAGAGGACAGAATTACGAACGAGAGAGTGAGAGAAATGACTGGTGTTGAGGACACAATTCTGATTAGAGTGGAGGATATTCAGAGGATGGAACAGGACTGATGGCCAAAGATAGTGCAACATGGACGAGGGGCCGGAAGCAGACCGAAAGGACGACCAAGAGATCCATGGGTGAAAACATTCAAGAAAGCAAATAGAGGCGATACATTTCAGCAGCTGGCACAGATGGCATTTGATAGGGATCTCTAGAGAGAATAGCGACATCAGATGCAGGACCCAAATTGGAGAATTCCGGACGGGATTCAGTGATATATATATATATATATATATATATATATATATATATATATATATATATGTATATGTGTGTGTGCATGTGTGTGTGTGCACGAAAATTATATCACTAACCATCGCCATCTTTATCAATTCAAGCAAACCACAATGTTTATCCTATAATACGGAATTTCCTCTGCCACTTATTAAGAGACTCGTGGAGATATTCAATTTATGATAAATTCTTTTTTCCAAGGCAAGGATTCGAACCTTAGCGCCTTCTACCTTTATTTCTAATCGGCACTAATGTTCGAAACCCTGCCAAAATCCGAAGTACTTATTAATAGAATTTCGCTAGGGTTCTGTGATTACGTGGCAGAGTAAATTCGATATCAAAAGGTATTTATGACTTTTTTAATATATATAACATATATATATATTTATATATATATATATATATATATATATATATATATATATATATATATATATATATATATCTAGCATATATATATATATATATATATATATATATATATACATATAGTGTATAGAAAACATTAATAGCCAAACATTTATGATATAATAGTTGACAGGTTTATTTGAGCACTGGCAAATATCTGAATTTAACAGATGCAAGTACAGTATATATGACCTAGACTAAAATTAGGTCTGCTTCTTTATGCCTCATTTTGAAAATGTCCTTCCTTAATAATTTGGAACCCGACAGGATCTATCTGTTTCATTGATTTTCCTCTGAGGAAAATGACAAAGATGAAAAAGAACTTCTTAATAGCATAAAATATATTGTTACCTTAAATAAATTTTAGAATGGCAAGAAAAGCCGAATATACTTTGCGTTTTTAGATGTTTTAATCGTAAAGAACGATTAATCTCCTTCATAGCACAAAGATGATGGTCCTTTCATCTTTGTTGAAGCGCAACGAGAGTCAGTTGGCCTCACTTCATTGATGTTGAGCCTAGGAA
>NC_090747.1:77500371-77517871 GCF_036898095.1 Palaemon carinicauda
TCATGCTTCATAGCCCTCAGACATGTAGGCCTGGGTCTTCCACCTCTTCTAGTGCCTTATGGAGCCCAGCTGAACGTTTGGTGAACTTATCTCTCTTGGGGAGTGCGAAGAGCATGCCCAAACCATCTCCATCTACTCCTCATCAAGATCTCATCCACATATGGCACTTGAGTAATCTCTCTAATAGTTTCATTTTTAATTCTGTCCTGTCATTTAACTCGCAAAATCCTTCTGAGGGCTTTGTTCTCAAATCTTCTGAATCTATTGGAGATTGTTTCATTGTCATACCATGACTTTTGCCCACAGAGTAACACTGATCTCACTAACCTGATATATAGTTTGATTTTCATATGTAATTTCAGGCAATTTGATTTCCAAATTTTACTTAACCTAGCCATTGTCTGATTTGCTTTTTTCAATCTTTCACTATACTCTAATTGTTGTGGCCTGATTGGTAACGTCTCTGTCTAGTGTTTGCCAGACGGGGGTTCGAGTCCCGCTCGGACTCGTTAGAGCCATTGTGTCTGCAACCTTACCATCCTTGTGAGCTATGGTTAGGGGGTTTGGGGGAGCCTATAGGTCTATCTGCTGAGTCATCAGCAGCCACTGCCTGGTCCTCCCTGGTCCTAGCTTGGGTGCAGAGGAGGTTTGGGGACTAATCATATAATATATGGTCTGTCTCTAGGGCATTGTCCTGATTGCTAGGGCAATGTCACCGTCCCTTGCCTCTGCCATTCATGAGCGACCTTTAAACCTTTAAAACCCTGTATTGGAGATCATAGTTCCTAAATACTTTAATGATTCTACCTCATTAATCCTTTCTCCTTCCAATGATATTTCATCGTCCATTGCATACTCAGTTTTCATCATCTATGTCTTTCTTCTGTTTATCTTCAGCCCAACCTTGTGTGATATTTCATGCATGCTGGTAAGCAAGCATTGCAAATCTTATGGTGTTCTACTAACAAGGACAGCATCATCAGCATACTCAAGGTCAGCTAAATTCCGATCACCAATCCAGTCATCCTACTCCACCATCTCCGACTGTTCTACGCATTACAAAATCCATGAGGAGGATAAACAACATAGGTGACAACACATTCCCTTGGAATACTCCGCTGTTCACAGGAAATTCATTTAATAAGACTTCATTAACATTAACTTTGCACTTGCCATACTCATAAACAGACTTAATCAAATTTACATATTCAAGAGGAATTCCATAATAACGCAGGACTCTCCATAAAATTGGACGGTGCGCATTATCAAAGGCTTTTTCATAGTCCAGAAATCCCATCAAAACTGAAATGAAAATCCCGCATGCTCATCTCTCAGCTTTTCATCAATC
The DNA here is from genome assembly GCF_036898095.1 of Palaemon carinicauda. Taxonomy (NCBI): domain Eukaryota; kingdom Metazoa; phylum Arthropoda; class Malacostraca; order Decapoda; family Palaemonidae; genus Palaemon; species Palaemon carinicauda. The sequence goes on from NC_090747.1 coordinate 77,501,720, forward strand.
TTTCTCTCCGGTCTCTCTAGAATAAGCATATTATACATTTTCATAATAACTGACGTAAGTGTTATGCCTCTGTAATTATTGCAATCAGTCAGGTTTTTTTTTCTTTTTAACCAACACTCCTAACTCCCATTAATTAATTTTTGCCTCTTCATGCCACATACTACAAAATAATCTTGTAAGTAGTATGGGAGTCACTTCATTTTCAGCCAGTATCATCTCGGCAGTCCCAGGGCTTTCCATCTCTTTAGTTTTTTTAAGATAGCTTCGACTTCAAACACATTGAATTCATTAATGGGCACATCAAGGTCTTTATCAGCTTCAGGTATATCAATCAAATTATTCCCTTCATATCTCCTATTCATATTTATATATATATATATATATATATATATATATATATATATATATATATATATATATATATATATATATATATATATATATATATATATATATATATACCAAGCCACTTAACATTTAATTACATCTTCTTAAAGAGTTCAGGAAGTAAATTAAGTTTTACTATTTTAGGCATAAAACATACAGTAGCTATATTTACTTGTATAATCTAATTTCTTAAATATATCTTTTATCTTTCGTCTCGCACAAGTACAGAAGAAGCATCTCTTCAAGAGTAATTAAGAGAACAACTCCATTTTTGCTTCTAGTGGTCTCGGCATCGACCGAGAAGTCCCCCATCCCCTCTCATTTTATCTTTCAAGTTATGTTTGTACCACCTGTTTGCTTTTGTTTGAGGGGAAAGATACCTTGTTTGCCACTTCTCTCCAAAGCAAATAGGTAATAAATGTAACTGGATTTTAGATGAGAGAGAGAGAGAGAGAGAGAGAGAGAGAGAGAGAGAGAGAGAGAGAGAGAGAGAGAGAGAGAGAGAGAGAAGGGATGAATACGTCGAATGCATTTCCTGCATTGCAGTAAAGAAGGTCGATTTTGAGCCTATTGCAAGCAATCACATGATGGCTTCTCTTTTCAATTGAAACCAGCTATTCGAAAGTTTTTTGGCAGTAGTTTATATGAGAAGTTTTTTAAATTGCAATGGAATTCAATCATTGTTATATCCAGATAGATTGGGGAAGATAGACAGTATGACACATTTTGTTTTTCTTTCCAGTATATTCACCCAGCTGGGAACTTCAAATTAAAGTATATCAATTATGATACTGGTTGGTCTGCAATTTACGAAAAACTCTAGTATGTAACCTGTGCAGCATCCTTATGTACCAATATGGCTCCAGACTAATTTCTTGCGCTTATCCATAAGAAATGTTGCGCCACGCTTTGATTATTGTTCCCACGTCTGGTCTTCCTTCGGCAGCTGATTCTCATCTCAACTTCTCGAAAAACTTTCAGTCTATAAAATTCCTTATCCCTGATCGGAATTTTAATCCCTGGCCCCATCAGCTAATTTACTCTTTGTAAACAGAAGACAGACAAAGATGATGAGAACGGAGTATGAGGTGGAAGATGAAATATCATTGGAGGGAGAAAGGATTAATAAGGTAGAATCATTTAATAACTTAGAACTAGGATCTCTAATACTGGGTCTTTAGATATGAAGTTTAATAAATGATTGAAACCCGCAAATCAAACAATGGCGAGGTTAAGTAAAATTTGGAATTCAAAACGCCTGAAATTACATATAAAAGGCTATGTATCAGTTTCGTGAGTTCTGTGTTACATTATGGACTAGAGTCATTGTATGACAATGAAACAAAGCCTTCAGAGGTATGTTAGAATTTAAATAGCAGGGCAGGATTAGAAATGGTACTATAAGAGAGATTACTTGAGTGCCATATGTGAATGAGATCATGATGAGGGGTATATTGAGATTTAGGTATGCTTTTCACACTCCCCAAACTTTTAACTGGAGTCCACAAGGCACTAGAATTGCTGGAAGACCCAGGCCTACATGACTGAGGACTATGAAGCGTGAAATAGGAAATGATAAATGGAGAAGTATTGATTTAAAATCTCAAGGTAGAGACGACTGACCAAAGCTAACCGAGGCCCTTTGCGTTAACAGGGTAATTTATTTGAGATCTTTAAAATATTTTCTAAATTCTGACCATCCTTAACATTCAGAACTACCTGGATTACACTATTCACTACGGAATACAAGATGTGAAGTAATACTAATAGTCTCTCCTTTCAAAAAGCTTAATAATACTTAATATCAATATTCTACACCATGACAAAATTGTGGAATGACCCTCCCAAGCAAATAGTTAAATCAGTGGAACTTCGAAAGTTCAAACTTTTGCAAATGCTTTTCTATAAACATAAGTTCCTTTCCATAGTTGATATGTTACTTGTCTATTTATAAATGTAATTTTTTTTATTATATTCCTTTTAATTTTTACTAGTTTTCATAAATAGTTTACTTCTTATTTCTCAATTTCTTCTCCTTATATTGGCTCCTTTCCTTGTAGGGCCCTGGGGCTTTTGGCATTTTTCTTTATCAACTAAGGTTAAAGATTGGCAATTAATAATAATAATAATAATAATAATAATAATAATAATAATAATAATAATAATAACAATAATAATAATAATAATAATAAAAGCCAAGCCACAACTCTAGGTGCAAATGCAAAATATTACTAGCCAAGGGATCCCAAAACGTGGAAAAAACGATGGAAAAGTTAAAAATACACAATACAAGCACATTAAAAACAAATAACAAAAAATAAAATCTACATTAAGTTGAAACTTCTAAAGTTCAAGCAACCCAGTTGTTAAGGGATACCAGAACAACTTGCTCGCAGCCGGTTGAAAACTTCTAGAATCTATCTACAAAAAAAAAAAAAAAAAAAAAAAAAAAAAAAAAAAAAAAAAACGGGGGGGGAACTTTTCTCTCTTCTTCACTTCTCTAAGCCTAACGAGGGATTCAGCCGAGTTTGGCTGGTACTGCTAGGATGCCACAGCCCAGCCTCCCCCATTATCCACCACACAGGAAGCTTCATATGCTGAGTCCCCCTACTGCTGCTACTTCAGTGGTCACCAAGACGACCGGAAGAAGCAGCAGACCCTATCGGAACTGCTTCACAATCGCTCGCCATTCATTCCTATTTCTAGCACGCTCTTTTGCCTCTCACATTTATCCTCCTATCACCTAGAGCTTTCTTCACTTCACTCCATCCATCTACCCAAACCTTGGCCTTCCTCTTGTAGTTCTCTCATCAACTCTAATATTCATCACCTTCTTCAGCAGAGGGCCATTTTCAATTCTCTCTACAAGACCAAACCACCTCAACACATTCATAACCATTCTCATTGCTAATTTATTTCTTAAACCCATTCTTATTTCTTCATTCCTAACCCTATCTAATTGAGATACATCAGCCATACTCCTCAGATACTTCATCTCAAACACATTCAATTTCTATCTCTCTATCACTTTCATTCCCCACAACTCTGATACATACATCACAGTTAGTACAATCACTTTCTCATACAAAATTCTCTTTACATTCATTCCTAACCCTCTATTCTTTACCACTCGCTTGACTCCCAAAGTACAGTACTTAAAACTAATTTACTTCCTTAAGTAACTCTCCATTCAATCTATAACCACCCTCCTTTCTCGTGCATCTCACAACCTTACTCTTACCCACCTTAACTCTCAACTTCCTTTTCCCACACACCCTTCCAAACTCAGCTTCTCCTCTTAGTCTGCAACCAGTACAGTATCATCCACAAACAACTGATTCACCTCCCACTCCTGATCACTCTAATCTATCAGTTTCGATCCTTGTCCAAGCACTAGATCATTCACCTCGCTTACAACCTCAACAAACAAATTGAACAACTATGGCGACATCACACATCCCTGTCTCAGCTCCACTCTCACTGAAAATCACTCATTCAATTAATTTCTTATCCTAACGCATGCTTTACTTCTCATGTATAAACTCTTCTCTGCTTGTAGCAACATTCCGCCAATTCCATATATCATCATCACATTCCACATCGCTTCCCTGTCAACTCTACCATAAGCAATCTCCAGATCCATTACTGCAACATTCGGCTCCTTCTTGCATATCTGCATAAATGTAAAAATATGATCCATAGATCCCTTACCTCTTCTAAAACCACCCAGCACTTCTAAGATTGCATCCTCTGTTTTATCCTTAATCCTATTAATTAACACTCTACCATACAATTTTCCAACCACACTCAACAAACTAATACCAATTACAACACTCATGCACATCTCTCTTACCTTTGTATAGCTAAACAATACACACACACCCAGTCTACAGGTACCATTGACAACATAAAACATATATGAAACAATCTCACCAACCATTCAAGTAGAGTCACTACTTCTTTTAACATCTCAGCCCTTACACCATCCATACCAGGTGTTTTTTTTTCTCTCTCTCTCTCTCTCTCTCTCTCTCTCTCTCTCTCTCTCTCTCTCTCTCTCTCTCTCTCTCTCTCTCTCTCTCTCATCAATGGCACCTCAACACTTGCAACAGCAATTATATCTGCCTGCCTATCATCTTCAATATTCAGTAACCTTTCAAAATATTCAGGCCACCTTTCCCTTGCCTCATCTCCTTTCAACAACCTTCCATTTCCATCTTTCAGTGTCTCTTCATTTCTCGATCCACCCTTCCTTACTCTCTTCACTTCTTTCCAAAACTACTTCTTATTCTCTTCATATGAACGAACCAATCCCTCCCTGACCCCACCTCCATTCAACCACCCTCTTTGCCTTAGCTACCTTACGTCTAACTTCCACATTTTTCTCTCTATATCTTTCATACTTCTCTACACTTTCTCTGCAGCGATTCTCCAAATGGCCTCGTTTTCTCTTCCACTTTCACGTTATCTTCTTCATAACACCATTCACTACCTTTCCTCATACTGCCTCTAACAATCCCCTTGCTCCAGACATTACTTGCAAGCAAAACGAAATTTTATTTTACTAACTTCCACTCCTCCTCTAAACCACCAATTTCTCTCACTTTCACCCTGTCATATGCCACTTCCAACCTTTCTTAAATATTCATTTTTTACCTTTGTTTTTTTTTTTGTTTTTTTTAACTCTTCAACCATCATTGCCTCCCTTTAACATCACCCATTCTATTTCCCCACTCTTTTGCTACAACTAATTTTCCTTCAACCAAAAAATAATCAGACATACCATTAGCCATACCCCTAAACACGTGCATATCTTTCAATCTTCCAAATATCCTTCTTGTTATCAACACATAATCCATTAATGCCCTTTCTACCACTTTTCCATTTGCCATTCTTACCCATGTATACTTGTTATTATCTTTTTTTCAAACTACAACTTATCACCAGCTTTTGTTGAACACATATATAGCAGTTTCTTACCACTCTCATTTTCACCTGGTAAACCATACTTCTCAATGACTCCCTCTATATCTCTAGCACCCGCTCTGACATTTAAGTCACCCATCACAACTACATAATTCCTTCTACTCGATCCTTCTACACACCTAGCTAATTTATTCCAGAATTAATTTTGCCCATCTTCACTTTTCTCACAACCTGGCCCATACACACTAACAAAAGCCCAACATTCCCTACCCAACCTAGACCTTATCCACGTCAACCTAGATACCTCCTTCCATTCCACTACTTTACCTGGCATCCATTCACTCAGCAATAAAGCCACATCCTCTATTGCTCTTCTCCTTTCAGTCCCAGACACTCTACCTATCACTTCGCCACCAAAAATCACTTCACCCTTCCCTTTTATCTTTGTCTCACAGAATACCGCATAATTTTCAATCTTAGGAAAAGAAAGGCTAAATATTAAATGCATACATATTATTACAGTATCATGTGGTGGATTATATAGACTCAAAAGACAAACACAAATAATTATCAGAAATTCGAAAACAAAACTCTTACAAAGCATGCATATGAGGTAATTACATAATGTTGTCAGAGAGCAATATCTACAACAAGGATGTTGGGTTTAATAGACCCAATACACTTGTCTAACAAGCCGACATAAGAGTAAGCTTTGACGTCTAGTCAGGAGAATAATTTTCAAAATGTGGTAGGATAAAAATACTTGAGAATAATTCTTCAGCATATACAGGTCTCCCAAACTCTTTGAAACTCTCCGAATGTACGTTTCTTTTTTAGAAATACAAGCAAAAGCCTAAATATGTTTTGTGAAAATGAATCTGCAAAGGATGACGCTTAATGTTTCAAATGAGTTATGTGTACGTAGAGAAACATTATCAGTAAAAACATTTGGGTAGAGGGGATCCAACGTCCTAAACCAACTAACAATTATGTTTTGAATTTTATAATTATCAAACTGCATCTCCTTAATTTTCTCTATACGTAAATTTAAGCTAGATTCGGCAATTGCAAGTATACACTCAGGAGATATAATCAATATAAAGCGAGTATTATTTTCTGCATCCAAAGCCATGTAATTTTTATGGCCAAACCACACTTTATGCAAATATAATAAAAAATAAAGCCTTATAAAAACAACTTTTGAGAAATAGCAAATATCCCATTCCTATAGTCACTGCAATATATAACATACAAACTCAGTACAAATAAATTAGTCACTAAATCTCATAACTAAGTTTTAAATTAAAAAAAAAAAACTCATAATCTACATGGTTAAATACAACAGTAAAGTCAAGGCTAAATCCCATGTGAACTTTGGCTTTCATCATGTCCTCACTCTACACATACGCTTAATTATTACGGGAGTAATAAACAGAAAAACTATAATGAAAGTGGATGCACAGGGAAAAGGTTAACTTAATGAGAGAACCAAGGAAATAGCAATTATTTGCATTTTAATTCAATAGGATTTACAAACATGATTCAACGGAAAATAAGCTCAAAATTCCTCAGCAACTTTAACATTTCCTGGGGGGGATTCCTCAGGGTGATTATGCCATAATAATAAAAGTATAAAATCCAAGGCTTCGGTAAGCTAGCAGTCAGGTGTTGGTATTCATCTTTCCCAAATAACATTGATTCAGAATTGGATATGACTCAGAAACTCACTAAATTCATAAGTTGACCAGTTGGTAGGAAAGAAGGAATTGATTTCCTGATATCTCTAAAAATAGTTTTATTTTCTCTTGTAGGATTTCTGGGTGTAGTTCGACAGGTCACGGCTAAGCCAGTCACTTGATATCACTTAGACAACGTTACTGACAAAAGGTGAAGCTCCATCCCACTGGCAATCCTAAACCAAATAGAATCTCAGAGGACCACTTCTAGATAATTCCCTAGCGCGGAAGGATTTCCAGAAGGGTGTATCAAGTGTCTCAGGAAGCGGTTGGATTAATTACGTTTCCCACAAACAGGGTGCTAAAGTAAGGGAGTGCCATAAATCTGCATGGATTGACAAAAACAGAGCTCCTTGGCCTTCCCTAAGGTTATCATACAAATGTACAACAAGCGTTACAACAAGAATAGTTTAAATCGAATGTCAATAGAACCTTTGATTCAGACAGGTAGGTCAATGCTGCTGGATAGTTTTAATCCGAAAAAGCTACATACAAGAAACTCCTTCAGGCATTAAGGAAGATGTCTCCGCAGACCATCGGTTTAGATCAAGGCGAAAAAGCAAAGGACGGGTAAAGAACATATGGGGGAAGAAAAGAAAACTCAAATAGGGAAAAACTAATAACAATTAACATATGAGAGAGAGAATTGGCTTAATATTACATAATTTGAGTCTCAAAATTATTTCCACAAGACAGTGCTAAGGCAACAGCCAATAATTAGATTGTCATTCACTGATGACAGACTCGTAATTAATGCACAGTAGGCACTATGAAATCACAATTGTTCAATAAAATGGTGTTTCCTGCTTATATTATACAACTGGAAACTTTGCTTTGATAGTTGCTTAATGTAGATGCACAACAATTCATTAAGTTATTTACAGTCATGTAAGCTGTGAAAACATTCATTTCTTTCATGAAATGACATAATGCATCAATTATGGGTATTGCACCAATTTCAATACACACACACACACATATATATATATATATATATATATATATATATATATATATATATATATATATATATATATATATATATATATATATATATATCAGTATTCGCGGCCCAGCTTCTTTTAGTGAGGTCACAACAGCAAATTAAACACTCAGTTCATTGTTCCATAAGCAATATATTTTTACAACATATAAACACAATAATCAAATTAAGAGTCGAATTTTGTAGTTTAAAAAAACGGATCTTTGGAAAACAATTTGTGTCATTAAAATCCTTGGCACTTTATTCTTCAGACACAGAAACTTGGCCTTAATAATTTCGAATGTGGTACCAAGCAGGAATTTTTCTTTTACGAACCATGGAAAAAGTCAAGTGTTTCAAAAGTAAACAATTATGACCTTCTTATTGAGAAAAAGGAAAATGAAGCTGAACATGTCAAATTTACAGCTTTGAGAAACTGGTTTTGAAAATAAATTCGCAATAAATTAAATAAATCAAACTGCTCTATAAATCAAAACCAGTAAATCATATAGATGGTGTCACTGGTTTGGAATTAAATTTCTTATTACAGTATTATCATTATTGTTATTACTACTAACCAAGCTACAACCCAGATTTGAAAAGCAGAATGGCCTAGAGGCTTCAACAGAGAAAGCCACAGAGTGCAAAATGAAAATCAAGAAGTAACAAATACACTATAAATGAGAAATGTGAAAAAAATATAAAATCTATCAAGTTCTGTAACAAGGTTAAATGAGAAAGTCATATATGTTATGAAATGAGACTTCTGCCAAATTTCAACAGACTATCATTTGAAACAAGTTTGAAATTTTGAAGTTCATCTGATTCAACAATAAGAAGATCATTCCACAATCTGGTCACAGCTGGAATAAAACCTCTAGAATACTGTGTAGGATTGTGCCTTAAATCAGAGAAGGCAAAAATGTTAAGAAACAACTACATGCCTAGTATTCTGTACTGAATGGTACAGTCTAGGAAGATCTGAATTAAATGAATGGTCAGAATTATGAATTATATTATAAAACATGCACAAAGAACTAACTGAACAAATGGGCCAGACATTAATAACCAGACCTTGGATAAAAAATTTAAGCAACCGCATGTTTTTCCAATATATATATATATATATATATATATATATATATATATATATATATATATATATATAATATGTATATATATATATATATGTATATATATATATGTATATATATATATATATATATATATATATATATATATATATATATATATATACATACGCATGTAAAAAGTCTATCCTTTATCATATTGCTGTTACATTTTAATTTGTGCAAGTCATGGTATACATGCACCCATAGTTCGTGATTTAAGCTTTGTTCACACGATCGAACGTTGTTCGACAATCTTTATTCGATGTTACGTCATAATCGAAGAAACCGCAGGCGAAGTTCTGCATGTGTTTTTTTTTTTTTTTCTTTTTTTGTATGAATATCTAAGTAAAGAGACTTTTATTATTATTAGTCAAGATTATAGGATGGGTTTAGAGAGGTTACTGTCTAACGTATGAAGTTACTATGTCCATCTACGTCAGTAATACGTCATCTGAGTTATTGCATGCATTTAATAAACGTCCTAGGTATATAATTGGTGTCGTGAGTTGACAGTGAGCTTGATAGTTAAGTCATCAACACCCATGCGGCCTTTGGGATGTGAGAAGCGATGTATATACAGTAGAGACATTTGCAAATAACTCTGAAGCTCAACCAAAATGACGATAATGAAATATGTTGACACCAGGGAAGTTAATGATATACAATTAAATTAATGGTGAAATGTCTGATGAATACAATAAAAAGGGTACGTTTAATAGTGCAAAAATGTATTTTGCTTTGAAAAAAAAAAAAACAATTATGATTATGATGATGATGAAAGGTTTAGATTCTCGTACACCACTCATTGTTACTGCCCTCAGCATCTGTCTCATTGCTCTACTGTCATTGTTTTGGTACCAGCTTTATATATATATATATATATATATATATATATATATATATATATATATATATATATAAACTTTATTACTGATTTTTGCTCGATAAGAAAAGTTCATCGATCGAGTAACCTCCTTGGCCTAAACCCGAATAATTCATCGATACATCCTCAGGTAATGATAGATACGATAGATACCAGCGCAGGTCGCATGTTCACATGATGTTGCACCAACCTGCTCAGCAACCAGACCGTATAATACAAAATATTGTCCCCAAGAAACACCACCAGCCATTACAGATTCAGGTCCGTGCAGTTCCCGGGAAATGTTTATGCCACAGCGTTATACCGTTAACTGGCATCATGAAGACAGGTATTGACCTGGGAAGTAAGTACAAGTTACGTGTAGTGTGAATATATATTATAATAGACAGAGTGACAGTAGTCTACTCTGGTGTCATAAAAAAAAAGCGAAAAAATCTTTGGAAAATGTAAAGACTGAACATTAACTCTCTCTCTCTCTCTCTCTCTCTCTCTCTCTCTCTCTCTCTCTCTCTCTCTCTCTCTCTCTCTCTCTCTCTCTCTCTCTCTCCATTCGTACCATGATTCTAAGGAAACCTCTTGGGAAAGGTAAGCAAACCAGATCTATAATATTTTTTCTCCAATTCGGCTTCTGGGGGAATCTCTGTAATGGACACTACTATCGATTAAACTGAGAAAATACTGCCAGGAATATGTTTTATGAGAATCCTTAATACAGGTTGGATTTTAAGAAAATAATAAAAATTATAATAAAAATAAAGATAACAATTTTTTGTTTCATTTTTATAACCAAAAGATTATCATTCCCCCAAAGATTTCGATAAGAAAAAGCCTACCAGGTTAAACAATAATGGCAAGGAAGAGGCCTAATGTTAAACATTATCCCTTAGGTCTAGGCTACATCACATCATTGCCCCTTCCCCTTAGATTACCACCAAAGAAATGAGGCGTAAGGAAGAACTCCCGGGCAGAAATTTGAATTTAAGTGAAACTTCCTCAGCTACAAATAGTAGTATACAAGAGAATGCCTTAAAACAAGAAACAACCAAACGACCGCCAGAGGCAAACCCGGAGACTGAAACCATATATACTCACACACTTTGCACGGACACGAACCTTTCTCGTTCACACAAAATATTGCGGCAGCTGAAACGTTAAGGTCATTCCCCTTCCTTGGTCCAGGATAAGAGTAATCAATGATAAGTCATCGTCGCCTTGTGTGGCAACTGTGAACTGACACAGACGGACGCGCTAGTGTTGAAGCAGTAAGAGAGAGAGAGAGAGAGAGAGAGAGAGAGAGAGAGAGAGAGAGAGAGAGAGAGAGAAATCCTATACTTCAATGCATAAGTATTTTTATCGTAATGATTAGTATTATCAATAGTATTAGTGCGTAGTTGATTCGTGTCATGGAATAGCCATTAAGCTGGATTTAAGATTACCTTTAGAATGACTTAATCCATTTATTTTACATATCTTTGAATATATGAAACCTTATGCATGGCTTCACCAGCCAAGACACAGAAAACTGCGGGAATAAGAAAAAAACATTATAAAGGAAGTGGAAACCATGACAAACAATGGCCGTAAGAGCTGATAGGGGGTCGACCAAGGGCGCTGTGCCGTCTGTTGAGCAAACAGGAGAAGAGGAGGCTTCGATAACCTGCTCTCAGCCCTTGCTTCTGCAATCTGCAAGAGCACAACCGACCCGTTCAATACCGACGATGACTTCGCCTTCCCCTCTACCACAGGGAGGTTTCCCCTTATTCCTCTTCTGAACAAAGTTCCCCTTCACTCGCCCTCTCACCACCTTTGCACTCACTCACTCCCCTATTCCACTTTCCCCCACCTGTGACCCACCGCGGACCCCCTCGATCACTAGTTGCATACACACCAGCGGAATAGTGATGTACTGTACAATGTTTCATTAAAACGTGCCGGGAATATGAACTTTAATTCATTCCCAGCTCTCATATTGGGCAAGTAAATAAAGACGTCATTGTCGTCACAGCAGAGCAATGGTCGTCTGGCTGGTTGCGATAGCACTTATGAATATACCCAAAGTATTAGATCTAGTCTCTCTCTCTCTCTCTCTCTCTCTCTCTCTCTCTCTCTCTCTCTCTCTCTCTCTCTCTCTCTCTCATAATGGAATACAATAAAAGCTTTCCAAAACTGAAAACATTAAAGTCAAGAAATATAAAACCATCAAAGTCAGATTAAATTGTCTTACATGAATCATTCTAGTAAGTATGTAAAGAAAGGTATTCCACACAAGACTTCCAGAAAATTCCAACTAAAACTGAATTACTCAAACGTTGGTGAGTGGGTCTAATACACAGCAAGAGAGAGAGAGAGAGAGAGAGAGAGAGAGAGAGAGAGAGAGAGAGAGAGAGAGAGAGAGAGAGATAAAAACTAATCAATATCACGAAGACAATTAATACTGAAGACACCCTGTCATTGAAAGAGAACTAGCACGTACTTAATGTTTGGGGGAGAGAGAGAGAGAGAGAGAGAGAGAGAGAGAGAGAGAGAGAGAGAGAGAGAGAGAGAGAGAGAGAGATACTATCAACAAGGGAGAATCTTAATACGTTGCATTCTTTATACTAAGCGTAATATTACTGCATTAGATTCCGTACAGTTATCATATTAACATGATAAATATTACATTGAATCCTTTTAAATTTGACGAAATCATTAAGTAAATGAACATGAAAATTTATTATTATTACCCGAGGCATGGAATGGATTTTATATTTATACATTTTTTTTTTGTATGAGTATCCTCCCAAATATTAATGTACAGTACATGAGTATATAAGAATGCATGCATATCTATATATGATACATGCATATATATATATATATATATATATATATATATATATATATATATATATATATATATATATATATATATATATATGTATATATATATATATATATATATGTATATATATATATATATATATATATATATGTATATATATGTATATATATATATATATATATATATATATATATATATATATATATATATATATATATATATAATGGTTATTTAACCAAAATAATGTCTGCATGATATCTACTGTTTGCATAGCTTTTTCATGGTTATCGTAAACGAGCATAATTTACTTTTCTTGTATATATATATATATATATATATATATATATATATATATATATATAATATATATATATATATGTGTGTATATATATAATATATGATAATTAATCGCTAACACTCGTTATTTTAATCTATTCAAATAAGCCACAAATACCTCTTAATATCGAATTCATTGACTAGGGATCAAAGACCTAAGCGAAATTCCCTGTTTATAAGAAAATGCTTCTTGTCGGCCAAGGAATCTAATCCTGACCAAGTCGAAACTGAGTTGACAATCAACCTCTTTACCATCAGTGTATAAAGATACACACACACACACACACATATATATATATATATATATATATATATATATATATATATATATATATATATATATATATGTACGTCCTTAGGACAGACAGAAGTGTTTCCCCAAAGCTTGACATTAAAATTAAAAGAAGAATAACCATACAATGGAGAGCTTTCTGTAAAAACAAGAAAAAAAAGTAAAATACCACTTACACTTTCTATAAAGAGAAATGTATTTAATCATATTATCCTACCAGTATTAACCTATTTATCGGAAACTTGAAGCCTTACTAACGCCTGAGAACATAAGTTAGTGACAACTCAAAGAGCAATGGTAAGAATAATGATTGCAGTAACATTGAGATACAGAATAAGAGCAACAGTGATATGACAGCAAACTACAGTAGAGGATATTCTAACAAAAAAAAAAAAAAAAAAAAAAAAAAAAAAAAAAAAAAAAAAAATGGACATGGGTAAGACATATAATAACATACAACCAGATGGTCAAGAATACCAGAATGGTTGCCTAGAGATTGTTAAAGGAGCAGAAGGAAGAGAAAACCAGGGATTGACCAGCTAAGAAAATTTACGGGTATGGACTGACATAGAAAGGCCATAAACAGTCAACAGACGCGAGAGGTAGGACTGATCTGAGGCCTTTTTCCAGCAATGGACTAATCTTGGCTGATATATATATATATATATATATATATATATATATATATATATATATATATATATATATATGTGTGTGTGTGTGTGTGTGTGTGTGTATAATAATCATTCTAGTGTAAGTAACATAATTTGATATACCATTCATTCTTCGATTAATAAATTCAAGCAACGTTAGGACTATTCAAGAATAGCAAAGGTAATTGACAGGGAAGGTCAGACGCTTTTTATCATGACACGCCCAAAGGGTCTGACCTTATTCGTAAACTCTCGAAGACAGAATTTTAAATAATTTACGGGCTTTTGATTGTGCGAACATTTCGAAAGCCTTCAAAGGAAAGGTTATATCTGGATCCCAATGTTTCTAACACAAAATCGAATACTAACACATTAGGACAGTGTATTCATTAATGTCCAAGTAAAAATCTGTTAGAAAATGTAGTAAAATAAATAGTTAACCGTTCACTGTGTGACAATATTTTTACTCATAAAGATACTATATATATATATATATATATTATATATATATATATATATATATATATATATATACATATATATATATATATATATATATATATATATATATATATATATATATATATATATATATATATGCACACACACATGAATGTACATGAGAGACATGAGACCAAAATTAAAAGAATGATACGCATGGGATGAAGAGCCTTTGGTAAAGAAAACTAATTTATAAAAAGTAAAATGCCACTTTCTCAAAAAAGAAAAGTATTTAATCATATGGTCCTACCAGTATTAACTCGTGCATTTGAAACTCGGAGCCTTACTAAAGCCTTAGAACATAAGTTACTTACAACTCAAAAGACCTATGAAAAGAATAATGATGGGGATAAAACTAAGAGAGAGAAAAAGAGAAACACGAAAACGAGAGCAAACTAAAGTAGAGGATATTCTAAAAACATGTAAGAAAAAGGACATAATGAGAATGAAGGACAGACAATAGATGGACATTAACAATAACAGAATGGTTTCCTTGTGATTGTAAAAGAAGCAGAGGAAGAGAAGAGGATGGATGGACGAACTAAGGAAGTTTGCAGACGTGGACTGGCTCAGAAAGACCATAAACAGACTCAAGTGGAAGGACATGTCTGAGGCCTTTGTCCTGCAGTTGACTAGTAACGGCTGAATATATATATATATATATATATATATATATATATATATATATATATATATATATATATATATATATATATATAATATATATATGCGTAAAACTACAGGATAATTATAGAAACGTTTCATAACCTTATAAGGTGAAACAACGTTTTCAAATGTAAATATGGCGCTGTATAGTCAATACTGCACTTACAAGGAGACCTTTTGCATTACAACGTTTTGGCAAAGTTATTCATCAACAATCAATCATCACTTGCTATATGTCGGTACTGCAGGGAATCTATAATGTGTACCCGGTCATTAAGATATCAGAATACTAGTCAAAATGACGGGTAGTTGAAAATTTATGAATGATGGTTTTAGTGTAACTAGACCTATTTTCTGCGTGTCCTTCAGGCCTAGTGATCTTATGCGTAGGGTGGGATGGTACCAAAATAGGTCAGTGGGTATCACAATTTTAAAGTCTATTTTTTTTCTTCCTTTTTTTGGTAACAGAATCATTCAGATGCAATTAAAAAAAAACAGGGAAAAATAAAATATTGAGTAAATCCTGACTTATTTTGACTGACTTCTTCAAGAGGAGTTTTGAAGAAGTCTAAGGCCAAACTAATCAGGATTCACTCAATATATAAATGATCCCTATCTTTTATCATTCATATATATAAATATATATATATGTATATATATGTATATATATATATATATTGTAATCCTACGCACACATACAGTATATACTCATACGCACATGGCCTAACTATTCGATACTAAAAGGAGATTTTTTAATAGCAAAACTCGCTGAACTTCCACACAAAATGTCTGCAAGAATGCTTTATAACTGTAGCTTGGAAAATTTTTATCATTAT
>NC_090747.1:77522871-77532871 GCF_036898095.1 Palaemon carinicauda
CCTAACTACAACAGGGCAGTTACGGTTCCGAGTGTAGGCTACCTACCATTCGTGGTACCCACTATCAACATACTGTATATAATGTATGCTATCCGTCTTTAAATATTCAGATATTTAATACACCTGACTACACTAAGTCCGGAATCACATAGGAAGTGAGACACGAGGCATGGAAACACCGAAATGCGAGACATCTCACACCACATGTCACCGTGTGTCATAGATGTACGCACGCGCTCACTTTGACACTTGACATGATGGAATCCTTGACTGATGTAGTTACAATCTCGGGATTGTAGATTGCGAAAACCAGTATCATAAAAATAATAATAATCCTCCATTGAGTTTGAGATTAGTAACAACAGCAGAAACCTTAACAAAGAACAAAGCAAGAATACACACAAACACAACATAACCAAAACAATTACTAACACTAAAATAACTTCCAACAGCAGGGTGATCAAAATTTAATCTTTTAAATCATTATAAAATTTTATTTGGAAATATAAAATTTATAATAGCAGGTTGAAAACGATGCAGGCCTATTTAATATTCTTTTAGAATCAAAATTAAATTACATTGCAATCTATATAAATAGAAAACACATAATACGGCAGGTTGAACACAATGTAGCCTATATCTAAAATATCGGTCTATTGAAATTTTACTCTTATTTAAAGAAATAAACAAAATAAAGAACAGGTGAATCACAGGATTTTTTTTTTTCAATTATGATGAAATTTTACTATTCATGTAAATAAAAAGTGCTGTTGAAGAACACAGTTTTGTCCGACATACCTCACGAAAAGTGAACAGGATGCTCAGGACCCAGGTTCACCTTTGGTCAACACGTGACCACACGCAGTTTCCATTCCTGGCATGTGTGATTCCGGCCTAAGATTACGAGTTCTTCTTCACTCAAGGGATTAAAATAATGCACAGTAATTGTTCAGTGGCTACTTTCCTCTTGGTAAGAGTTGAAGAGAGTAGACTCTTCAGCTATGGTAAGCAGCTCTTCTAGGAGAAGGACACTCCAAAATCAAACCATTATTCTCTAGTCTTAGACAGTATCTTAGAATCTGTAACATGGTCTTTCACAGTCTTGGGGTAGAGTTCTCTTGCTTGAGTGGTATACTCGGGCACACTATTCTAACTTATTTGTCTTCCTCTTTTTTATAGTTTATATATGAAAGATTTGTGTTGATGGTGTTGTTAAAATATTCTAATTGTTAATGGCTTCTCTTGCAGTCTCTTTATTTCCTTTCCTCACTGGGTTATTTTCCCTGTTGGAGCCTTCAGGCTTAGAGCATCCTGCTTTTCCAACTAGGGTTGTAGTTTAGCAAGCAATAATAATAATAATAATAATAATAATATACACACGCACTCCCTCTCCCCATGGTATGACAACTCCTGCTTCCCGTGATAAAAAGTATATATATATATATATATATATATATATATATATATATATATATATATATATATATATATATATATATAATGGCCACACTAAGCTCTCCCCGTCCCTCGGGTAGGGGGGGAATGAGAAATTACAACACGTAGGCCTATTATTGTGGGGATATTCTTAAAAGTAAACCACACAGTATAAATGTAATTGCTCCAGTAGTAGACGGAAGTCTAAGTTATGAGTAATGATTATTAGTCATTGCCCGGAAGATGATTTTACAAACCTCTCTCTATCCGTCTTCAATTTGTAGTCAGTTTTACATGGGTGTTTAGGTAGGCGTTCACACAGTCAAACTCGATTTGGCAAGCACGTTTTTGAAGTGATGTTTGAATGTGTGAACTGGGTATTTGGTTTTCAAACATTTTGGTCAAACGTTTTGAAAAAAGAAAGACTGATTGAGCTGCCTTTTGTGGGTGGGACTTTCTTCACCCATAAACCGTTTGCACGTGAGAACAAGCGTTAAACATCAAACACGCCTCGGTAAATCTATTATATTATGTCCATCTTCAAATAATTTTGCCAGTCATCTGGCTTTAATTTCAAATCAACAAGCAAGTTGATCTCTTTTTTACCAGCCAATCCTTGGTCCACTTTTTTTTTCTGTTTTTTTCAGTATCACCGTTAAGCCAATGGCAATCAAATCATCCTTGGCGAAAGGCATATGTTCTTCACAAACAGCACGAGTTACTCTAAGTTGAGGACTGAGGTTTGATGTAAGTTTGACTGTCTGGCACCTCTTCAAATCGTTTGACAAGCAGCTTTGGACAACCGGGTTTGACGAACTGTTTGCTTGAAGCCTGCTTTATCCAGAAAAACGGCAATTCTCTAGACTTATTCCATAAGAAATGGATTTTTGAATTTGGTGCAATTGGCCCAGTGCTTATGATTAAAAGGACAACCTCTTAATTGTATTACGAAGTAACAGATGAAATATGCTGGAAAGAAATCACGGGAGCGGTGGTAAAGAGGAGGAAATAAATGTGATTGCAGCCAATAGAAGGACGTGGCATTGCAATGACCACCAAGTAATGCCCACTGACGATATTTCATCCCTTGCAGGAAAAACGATCATGGATATTAGGACGTTATAAATTGTGGCTATGTAAACAGTCAATCAGTTGGTGATAAGACAGTTTAAAGTTACTGAATTTGTATATGAGAAACATTTCGACATATTAGCGATATCCGAAACATGGCTAAATGACTTTGATGAGGCTAAGAAGTTTAAATGAACCCCCCAATGCACATGCTTTCTTTTGTATTCCGAGAGAAGGCAATGGGCGGGGGGGGGGGGGAGAGAGTTTATAAGCTTTTCGTTTTCAAAGGCTATTTTCATTTCAAGATGAAAGAAAGATCTAGTGTACGTAATAAGATTTGATTATATGGAAAATAAACTTTAGCCTACATACAACAATGAAATTATATCTATCGTAATAGTTTACAAACTTCATTGAACAAATACAAATATCTTAATTGAAGAGTTCAGTATGCTCGCCGACATGATTGACGTGGCAACAGCGAAATTAGTTATACATTGAGATTTCAATCTTTGGATGGATGACACATCATATATTGCCTCAGCCTTAAGTGAGCTATTGGATTCATATCAATTCGTTAATAAGGTTGCTTGTGTCACAAATTTGACAGGGCATATGTTGGACTTAGTTTGAAGTGAGAAAATGAATGATGTATCGAATATCAATGTGGAAGAGAAGCGTGCAAATTTTGCAATGCACAAGCTCTAGCTTTTAAATTACCTTTACAGAAACAAGCACACTCCAAAATCAAACCATTGTTCTCTTGTTTTGGGCAGTGCCATAGCCTCTGTACCATGGTCTTCCACTGTCTTGGGTTAGAGTTCTCTTGCTTGAGGGTACACTCGGGCACACTGTTCTATCTAATTTCTCTTCCTCTTCTTTTGTTAAAGTTTTTATAGCTTATATAGGAAATATTTATTCTAATGTTGTTACTATTCTTAAAATATTTTATTTTAATTGTTAATTACTTCTCTTATTTCCTTGTTTCCTTTCCTCTCTGGGCTATTTTCCAACTAGGGTTCTAGCTTAGCAAGTAATAATAATAATAATAAAAATAATGATAATAATAATAATAATAATAATAAAGTTTTAAAAGCCAATCCCATTGACATCCTTGTGTATTTATTGCGGCCATGGCAGCCAACGTTTATTAGGCTCTATGTGTGTTGATTGCCTTATAACTATACAGTTAGAAGACGTGAATAAAAATGAATATGATAACAGGTGACCTTTTATAGAATCGATTATAACTGTTAAGAATAACTCGCCTTGGTTCGATAGGAAGACTATAGAGAGGTAAAAAAAAAAAAAAAGTATATACATAAAAAAGTGGTCTGTTAAAACCATCAGGTACTTGGGTGGATTACAACACAGTAAAGTGCCGTAATGAATACTATAATAAAAAATCCGGAAACAGCAACAAGACTTGAATAAGTTTTATCGTTTCCTAAATGGTGTAATAGGAAATGTAAGTGAAAAAAAAAAGTTTCCCTGGTGACCAAGAACTGGCTAATAAGTTTATATAATTCTTTAAAAGACAAAACAGAAGCCATAATTTGGGTCTTTTCCAGATGTTACATGTTAGATTGGTGCTGTACCAGATACACAGATAAGATTAACGATATTTAATAATAGTAACAAGTCATTAAGGGCAAAGAAAACAAACTGCTATTGATCTAATGCCAATATCTGAAGTCATTGGAGTAGAAATCTTTTCTAATCTTGCCGACATAATTACAAGAAAAAGTAAATAAGAGTATTTGTAAGCTTCCTATATCTGACAAAGTGCTTAAGGTTATCAGGAATTAAGTTTACACAGACCTATTTGGGATCTACCCTTTATTTCAGAAGCGCTAGAATGTGTAATTCTTGAACAACTAGCTAGTCACTTAGAAAGAATCGAAACATTGGCTATCAACCAGTCACTGTACAGACAATTATATTCTACGGAGACAGTGATATGTTCTGTTGTAAATCATCTGCTAGAAATGATGGATGAGACCAAATGTGGTATCTTGATATTACTTGATTAGTGCTGTTTTGATGCATTTGTGAATATTATTATTATTATTATTATTATTATTATTATTATTATTATTATTAGCTAAGCTACAACCCTAGTTGGAAAAGCAAAATGCCATAAGCCCATGGGCTCCAACAGGGAAAAAATAGACCAGTGAGGAAAGGACATAAGAAAATAAGTAAACGATATAAGAAGTAATGAAAATTAAAATAAAATATTTTAAAAACATTAACATTAAAACAGATATTTGATATGTAAACTATAAAAGGACTTACATAATGAAGATCAAGCTTTTGAGTATCTTTTTTAAAAAGATTACTTGGTTGACAGAAACTACTGTGTACTAATTTGAATCTCATTCAACATATAAACAATTAATTTGAGGGGTACATCCAGGGAAGTGTACTAGGCCCAATGTTATTTTTCATATATACTCGCGATCAATTAAAAGTACTACAGAGACGTGAAGTGAAATTTAAACTATACTTGCTGATGATTCACAATTTTACTTCTTAAATGACACATTGATGATACCGAAGAAACTTTAAACCTGGTTCTTACTAGATTTCGGGAATGGATGACTGACAAACAACTAAAACTAAATTAAAATGAAACTGGGTTTATGCTGGAAGGAAAGAAAAGTGACTTAAAACTTGAGTGACATCCAAATAAATAGTAATTACTACCTGCTCTAGGTATCTAGTAGAGTATCTAGTATCTAGAGTCCTAGACCGACGTGTATCACTTGGCTGTAATTTGTTTCTCAGTGCTCAAATAAATAATATAGTAATAATCGCTGAATATCACCTTTGAAACATTGCTTTTGTAAACAATTACCAGGCTGAATATTATGTAAAGAACTTGTGATTAACTGTGTTATTATAAGGATTGACTGCTGTCACTCAATCTATTAACCTACAATCTACCTCAAGTGCAACTTGAGAAATTAAAAAACATAATAAACAGAGGAACAAGATTAATAAAATTTTTCCCACTCCAAGATAGGAATACTTCTGTACTAAACTTTAATTAAAGTCAGAATAGAGTTTAAAATATGTGCACTTAGTACTCATCAAGTTATCATAAACGGACATTCAAAATTGCTCTACCTTGGTATTCCACTGTTTTGGAGTAGAGTTCTCTTGGTTGAGGATACACTCGGGCAAACTCATTTATCTTATTTCTCTTGTGTTTTCCCCTTTTTCTTATAGTTTGTTATTTCACTGGGTTACTTTTCCCTGTTAGAGCCATTGGGCTTATAGCATCATGCTTTTCTAACTAGGCTTGTAGCTTGCCTGATAATAATAATAATAATAATAATAATAATAATAATAATAATAATAATAATAATAATAATAATAATTGCTATACATCGTACAGCCAACGAATCGTGTCGACACGAGAGTAGTTACAAATGGTTTTGATTATTGGAGCTAAGATGTACTTGTCTCTACTGTAGGTTCGAGAGCTATCTTTTTTGTGACCCCAAGACTACAGTATACATAAGAAACTTCCACTAGACACCCGAAAGATTGAAGATATTAAGGCTTTCAAAAATATACTAATGATAATAAAGCTTTTAAAAAGAGACAGAAGACTGTTTTATAAGTGCTTCAATATTGTGTATTTGACAATTAATGCTGAAAATGCTGTGTGATCCTCTAAATACATAAGAATGTATATACAAACGGGCTTGTAGGTAGTTTAGTGCATAGGATTTCCTTGTGTGATAGGACTAGGAAAACCGCCCTTACGGCAAAGTAACGTAAGCATAAGTATGGAACCATTCCATAAGGAACCTCCTTCTTTGGGCAATATTTGAAATAATTCTGAATATTATGTAAAGGCCAATTAACCCAAACATACATCTAAACTAGTTAAAAGAACATATGTAGGTTTGTACATATTTTGTAATGTTAAGCTATTACTGTATTTCATATCTATTATTAAGAGTGCTGCTTGTTCTAGTTCTTGCATATGTAGGCCTAAACCAGATTGCACTAGTGATTTTGCAGATTGAAGTGAACTTTTCAGTCGGGTGAATGCTCTGTGAAACAGGACTTGATAAAATTCTTACATTCATGCTAAAACTAATTTAGTCGTGCATGTATACATACACAGTTATTGTAGGCAAGATAAAATCAACACTAAGATTTCGCTAAGCACTTTTAATCAAGTGACTTGGGTCTTCTGCGTTTATCCAGGGTCCTATTAAGTAAATAAACGGCCGTGAAGTTTCCTTTCTTTCTTATATATTCCATGATTTTTTTTTCTTCATGAAATCTGCAAGTAAAGAAACGTCCATTTTGGACTATGGAAGATATTCGAGTTTTAGTTATTGGTTCTACATATAGGCTCTGACTTCTGCGTTACGGAAGTGTCCACTTCTATCTAAATATCAATAAACAAATAGATAGAGGATGTGAGGGGATCACTTGATAAAATAGACGAAAAATGTTGTTAGTTCGTAGAAAGAGGAGAAATGAAAAGCGCATTAGACCGAGAAATGTCAATGTTCTCATTAACGAAATATCAGTTTCATTGTTAGCTTCCACCACTCATTATTGAACATATCGGGTATCTTCTCTTGTCTCATAAAAGGCTGTATCCTCTAAAATGTGCTCTCTCTCTCTCTCTCTCTCTCTCTCTCTCTCTCTCTCTCTCTCTCTCTCTCTCTCTCTCTCTCTCTCTCTGTGTGTGCATTGGACGCGGATACAGTGTTATTTTGCTCCAGCAATTATTTTGATTGGTTTGGTTAGGGATGAAAAATCGTAGATGAAGTGCTGGTTATTTGTAAAATAGAAATTCTTGGCAAGAACGCAAAGGCTCCGCACTAACCACCCGTTGAGATACTACCGCTAGAGAGTTATGAGGTCTTTTGACTGGCCAAACAGTACCACATTGGATCCCTCACTCTGGTTATGGTTCATTTTCCCTCTGCCTACACAGACATCGAATAATCTGGCCTATTCTTTCCATAGCATCTGTACTCTTACACCTGACAACACTGAGATTACCAAAAAATTCTTTTTCACCCAATGTGTTACTGCACTGTAATTATTCGGTAGCCACTTTCCTCTTGGTAAAGGTAGAAGAGACTCTTTATCTCCGATAAACAGCTCTTCTAGGAAGACATTCCAAAATCAAACCATTGTTCACTAGTCTTGGGTAGTGCCATAGCTTCTGTACCACGGCCTTCCACTGTCTTGGTTTAGAGTTCTCTTGCTTGGGGGTACAATCGGGCACACTATTCTATCTTATTTCCCTTTCTCTTTGTTTTGTTCAAGTTTTTATAGTTTATATAAGCGATATTTATTTTAATTTTGTTACGCTTCTTAGAGCATTTTATCATTTCTTGTTTCCTTTACTCAATCAATGAGCTATTTTCCCTGTTGTCGCCCCTAGGCTTATAACATCCTGCTTTTCCAACAAAGTTTGCAGCTTAACAAGTAATAATAATAATAATAGCCCGCACACACACACACACACACACACACAGATTCAATCCTTCCCACCCCATCCCCCCTTCCCTAACTACAACCGGCTGGTTGGGCAATTTGCGAGTGTGGTTTCCAAGTAGACCTCAATGGGAACAACTATTTCTCTCCCCCTGAACGTGACAGGAAGGATATATATATATATATATATATATATATATATATATATATATATATATATATATATATATATATATATATATATATATATATATATATATATATATAGGCTATACATACACACACACACACACACATATATATATATATATATATATATATATATATATATATATATATATATATATATATATATATATATATATACAGTACTTCATCTCCTCCCACGCCATTGGTTCAAAGGGCCTCAGTTAGATTTTGCCGGTCGTCTCTATCTTAAACTTTTAAATCAATACTTCTCCATTCATCATCTCCTACTTCACGTTTCATAGTCCTCAGCCCTGTAGACCTGGGTCTTCCAACTCTTCCAGTGCCTCGCGGAGCCCAATTGAAAGTTTTGGGAACTAATCTGCCATAGGAGTGCAAAGAGCATATCCAAACCATCTCTATCTACCCCTCACCATGATCTCATCCATGTATGGCACTCGAGTAATCTCTCTTATAGTTTCATTTCTAATTCTGTCCTGCCATTTAACTCCCAATATTCTTCTGAGGGCTTTGTTCTCAAATCTACAAAATCTGTTGGAGATTGTTTCATTGTTATACCATGACTCATGTCCATACAGTAACACTGATCTCGCTAAACTGATATATAGCCTGAGTTTTATACGTAATCTCAGGCGATTTGATTTCCAAATTTTACTTAACCTAGTCATTGTCTGATTTGCTTATTCCAATTTTTCGTTAAACTCAAATTCTAACGATCCTGTATTAGATATCATCGTTCCTAAATATTCAAATGATTCCACCTCATCAATCCTTTCTTCTTCCAATGATGTTTCATCTCCCATTGTATATTCCGTTCTCATCATCTCTGTCTTTGTTCCATTTATTTTGAGCCCAAACTCGTGTGATATTTCATGCACTCTGGTAAGCAAACTTTGCAAGTCCTGTGATGTTCTGCTAATTAGAAGAGCGTCATCAGCATATTCTAGGCTAGATAATTTCCTGTTAACAATCCAGTCCAATTCGTCTCCACCATCCCCAACTGTTCTATGCATCACAAAATCCATGAGGGGGATACGCAACATAGGTGACAGCATATTCCCTTGGAGTACTCCACTGTTCTTTGGAATTTTGTTTGATAGGACTCCACTAACATTATCTTTGCACTTGCTATGCTCATGAACAGACTTAATCAAATTTACATTTTTGAGAGGAACTTCATAATAACGCAGGAATCTTAACAAAATTGCCCGGTACAAAATATCGAGGTTATTTTTTTTATCCACAAATGTCATCTAAAGTGAATATATATAGTTTACACATTGCTGTACCACATGTCTTAAAATGAAAATTTGGTTAGTACAACTTCAACCTTTTCTAAATCCTGCTTGTTCATCTCTCAGCTTTCCATCAATCTTTCTCCCTAGTCTCTCTAGAATGAGCATACTATATATTTTCATGATAACTGACGTAAGTGTGATGCCTCTGTAATTATTGCAATCAGTCAGATTTCCTTTTTGTTTTTGTTTTTTTGCCATTTTCACCAACACTCCTACCTCCCATTCATCAAGGCTGGCCTCTTCACGCCACATTTTACAAAATATTCTAGTAAGTATTCTGGGAGTTACTTCATTTTCGGCCAGTATCATCTCGCCAGTTATTCCATCATATCCAGGGCTTTCCATTTCCAGAATTTTTGATGATAGCTTCGACTTCAAACACACTGAATTCAATCATGGGCACATCAAGGTCTTCATCAGCTTCAGGTATATCATCAAATTATTCTCTTCATATCTCCTATTCATGATCTCACTAAAGTGTTCAATCCAACGTTGCCTTTCTTCATCTT
>NC_090747.1:77537871-77542871 GCF_036898095.1 Palaemon carinicauda
TTGTTATATGGTGTTATTCAATAGTGTATAACAGGATTAGACTAAGGAGCACGAGAAAACAGATTGAAACATCATTACATAGCCTAGTTTGTTAGCTTCAAAAATGGGTTTCTATGATACACGGTGGAACAAAGTGTCAAAATTTATCAACTGTGTGGTTGCTATCTTGGATTTCAAGATGACCACCCAATGAAGATGAGTAATATCTAATATTCATAGACTATCGCTATGAATTTACAGTTGCAAGGAGAAAGCCATGGATATCAAATGATACTTGGGATACTATAAAAAGGAGACAAAGACAGAAATTGATTGTCGAACGTTGTCGAGGAAGTAATGAAAATTACAAGATAGAACATGATAAGTATTGATAGTGAGGTCAAAAGAAAAGCCAAGAATGTCTGGAGGGAATATTTAGACAGAAAAGCAGTTGAAGCTGACAAAGTTATGTATTTAGGCAGTGGCTATGGTGTAAGAATAGCTCAAAGAATTATTGATGAAATCTTTATGGGGGCAAAGAAGAAGAAGCATATACCCATCAAAAAGAGAGATGGTTCTGTTATAACAACAGAAGATGAAGAAATGCAACGTTGGATGGAACGCTTTACTGAGGTCATGAATAGGAGATATGAAGGGAATAATTTGATTGAAAGACCTTAAGCTAAGGAAGACCTTGATGTGCCCATAAATGTAATCAGTGTGTTTGAAGTAGAAGCT
This sequence comes from Palaemon carinicauda, assembly GCF_036898095.1. Classification (NCBI taxonomy): domain Eukaryota; kingdom Metazoa; phylum Arthropoda; class Malacostraca; order Decapoda; family Palaemonidae; genus Palaemon; species Palaemon carinicauda. The sequence continues at coordinate 77,538,589 of NC_090747.1, forward strand.
ACTACTACTACTACTATTATTATTATTATTATTATTATTATTATTATTATTATTATTAGCCCACCTACAACCCTAGTTGGAAAAACATGATGCTACAAGCACAATGGCTCCAACAGGGAAAATAGGCCAGTGAGAAAAGGAAAAAGGAAAATAAATAAACTGTAAGAAAAGAAATTTAAACCTATCTTTCATATATAAACTATGAAGAGAGACTTGTGTCAGTCTGTTCAACATAAAAACATTTGCTGTAATTTTGAACATTTGAAGTTCTACCGATTCAACTGCCCGATTAGGGAGATCATTCCATAACTTGGCCACTGGAGGAATAAAACGTCTAGAATACTGTGTGGTATTGAGCCTCATGATGGAGAAAGCCTGACGATAATAATTAATTGCATACCTAGTATTACTTAGGATATGAAAAGCCCCTGGATACGATGGAATAACTGCCGAGATGATATTGGCCGAAAATGTCTGACATCCACCCCCCCCCCCCAAGAATAATTACAAGATTATATTGTAGCATGTGGCGTGAAAATGCAAAAGCTGATGAATGGGAACTAGGAGTGTTGGTGAAAAAAAAAAGAAAAAAAAATCTGACTAATTGCAATAATTACAGAGGCATCACATTTACGTTAATTGCCATGAAAGTATATAGTATGTTTATTCTAAAGAGACTGGAGAGAAAGGCTGATGAAAAGCTGAGAGATGAACAAGCAGGATTTAGGAAAGGTAGAAGCTGTACTGACCAAATTTCTATTCTAAGACATGTTGTACAGCATTCTGTAGAATATGAAAATCCACTTTTATGGGATTTGTGGACTATGAAAAAGCCTTTGATAGTATGTACTGGCCAATTTTGTGAAGAGTCCTTAATTATTGTGGAGTTCCTCTTAATTATGTAAATTTGATTAAGTCTGTTCATGAGCATAGCAAGTACAAAGAATTTCCAGTGAACAGCTGAATACTCCAAGGGAATGTGTTGTCACCTATGTTGTTTATCCTCATCATGGATTTTGTAGGGCATAGGACAGTTGGGGATGGTGGAGAAGGATTGGACTCGGTTGGTAATAGGAAATTAGCTGCCCTAGAGGATGCTGATGACGCTGTCCTTATTAACAAAACACCACAGGATTTGCAATTCTTGCTTACCAAAATTCATGAAATATCACAGGGGGATGGGTTTAAAATAAATAGAAGAAAGACAGAGATCATGAGAATGGAATATGCAGTGGAAGATATAATATCATTAGAAAGAGAAAAGATTAATGGGGTAAAATCATTTAAATATTTAGTAACTATGCTTTTTAATACAGGGTCTTTAGAAATGGTATTTAATGAAGGATTGAATAAAGCAAATCAGACAATGGCTAGGTTAAGTAAAATTTGGAGAACAAATCCCTTGAAATTACATATAAAAATTAGCCCATTTATCAGTTCAGTAAGATTGGTGTTACAGTATGGAAATGAGTCATGGTATGACAATGAAACAATATCCAACAGATTTTGTAGATTTGAGAACAAAGCCCTCAGAAAAATATTGGGACTTGAATGGAAGGACAGGATTAGAAATCAAACTATAAGAGAAATTACTTGAGTGCCATATGTGGATGAGATCAAGGTGAGGCACTAGAAGAGTCGGAAGACAAAGGCCTACATGGCTAAGTACTATGAAGTGTGAAGTAGGAGGTGATGAATGGAGAAGTATTGATTTAAAAGCTCAAGATAGAGACCGCTGGCCAAATCTAACCGGGGCCCTTTGCGCCAATAGGCGAAGGAAGAGATGATGATGATGATAATGTTTGATACAAATAAATATAGTATTACATGTATGTTTTCTAAGTAAATATTGTAAACAGACATTAACAATGTATTCTTTGGTCCAATTTCAATTATTCATTTACCAATAGTAAATGGACTATGACATAAAGTGAAACAGATGTTGCTACTTCTGAAACTGCAGATAGCTTCCTCACCACATACCAACTTTCCAAGGCTATAAATATTCTTGAGATTACAATAGTTGTATTATGGAAACTAAGAAAAAAGGATGAGTTATTTGATACCTGGGAAGAAAAATTATTCACTGCCAGCTCCACATTTCAGTACTGGAGACAAGTACTAAGGTTGGAACTACTGTTCATGAGAGAATGACTTCCAACTGTATGTGGAGGTTCTGGATGAGCTAATGCCAATGCCACTATTTTGTGCCCTTGACAAATATAACTATGTTTGGTGGTGCTTCATCCATTCAAGATATGAAAATGGTGGCAATGGATGATCTTAAATGAAAGTGTTTGGTGACTAACAAAACAGGACACAACTTCCCACCAATTACTCTTGACCAGGTTTATGAACAGGAGAATGCCAAGGTAATAGGAAAGGGAGGAATCAAAAGGCTAACTTAAAACCCAGCTGCCATTCATGGATGGATGATAGCCAGTCCTTAATTTGCACACAATATCAATGACTCTGAGTATGAGTCAGCAGAAACAACAACAGCTGATGAAACCCACGACACAAATGAACATTCCAAACAGGAGACCTATCTCCAGTGAGTGCAGAATCTGACTGATGCATTCAGACAGTATGGAAACACCTTTGATGAAAGAGGATTATTAAAGAGATACGACTAGAAAGGTTGAACTTAGAGACTGGATTTGATAACAGAGTGGAAAATATCTGGATGGGTATGAAAGAAATATCTGTAGGGGGAATCAGAAGAATTAGTGGGAAGAACCAACGGATATGATGTGTCGAAAGGAGAAATGTGGTAGTAGGACAGAGGTGCAAGGGACATTTAAAAGTAAATCAAAGGCATTTAAGGACTGGAAAATAGGACATGCCCAGGATATAGGTGAACAGTACAGTGAAGAGGAAATAAGTTTCTGGGAGGAAAGTAGATAGCTTATAGCTATTGGGAGAGCGGTAGAGCAATTAAATGAAAGGCTAAGGACAAAGGAACGAGAAAATGACATCTATAAGATTTCAAATTTTAGGAAAAGGCAGAGACAGGATTTAGGGTAACTGGGAGTTATCGAGTATAGAGATGGAAATATATTATATAGGGATAAAGACATTAAGAGGAGATGGAGAGAATATTTTGAACAACTATTGAATACTGAAAATGAAAGAGAGCTGCGAGACACACAAAGGGTGGAGGATCAGTGATGGAGATACAGAATTGAAGGGGGCATTGACTAAAATGAAAAATGGTAAAGCACCAGGTCCATCAGTTTCTAATTGAGATGGTCAAGATACTAGCTATAGAAGGAGACGAGTGGATGCTGGATTTATTAAGAGCAATATGAGGAGAGAAAATAATGTCCAAAGCAGAAAGGTGATGTCATGAATTGTGGTACAATTGTGGTAACTACAGGGGAAAGGGTAGGCTCCACTTTCAAGGGGTGCCAATCGTAAAAAATATTTCCCAAAAATACACTAATCAAGACACGCTAATAAAATTTTCAGGCATTATTAGCACTATAATAAGGCATATCCTCTGTAAGTTTTATCATCCTACAGGGAAAATAAAGGATTTTATGAATAAAAATGTGAAAATCGGAAATGTTATTTGGTGACCGGTGAGAAACTACTGTATTGAATTGAAATTCGGTCTGTAGGCATGTTTGTTTATCCACCTGGAACATGCACACAAAGTTTTATCAAAATCGAACAGTAAATAAGTACACAGCAAGAAAAAAACAAGCAATAACCCAAGTCGATGATGGAGCGAACCTAGAAGTAAATATTCACCAAAAATTAAAATCTTGATTTAGGGACAAAACCTTCAGTGTTTTTGTAGGTATTATGTCACTTGATAGCCTAAAACATCTAAATATTATATTACTTAAGGCATAAGAGTAGGACAAGCAAAGAAATACATCCCTCTCCCGATAAAAAAAAACGAGAAAAAGCGATTTTTTTCTGATGCATAACCTAACCTAACCTAACCTTCTTAACCTAACCTAACCTAACTTAACCTTCCCAACCTAACCTAACCTAACCTAACCCCTACAAGGTGGAGCCTACCCACTAGCAGACCATTGTTTGAAAACTTTTCAAGAGGTACCATTAAGAGATTGAGAGAGATGGTAAAGATTGGGATACAGCAGTATGAAGTCAACAGGGGAGAGGGACTATGGATGCCATTTTTATAGTAAGGCAGCTACAGGAAAAAGAGTCTGTGCTTTTGTAAATCTAAAGGAGGCTTAAGATAGAATGCCAAAAGAAGTTATGTTTTGGTACTTGAAAAAGAAGAAAGACTCGGAGATGTTGGTTAG